>NW_022992351.1:10294062-10574958 GCF_902827175.1 Gymnodraco acuticeps
GGTACGCTAGCGTCAACAGGCCCTATGAAATGTGACCTGCTCTATCGAAATCAGTCGCATTGACCCGAAGACACATTTGGAGTAGTATACATTGCTGGAAAGAGGAGATTCCTAGCTTTCTAATGATATCAGGATTGTTTTTGTTACTCCAAAATATTAAGTGAAATATGTCACAGTATATAATGGACTGTCACCGAGTCATCATTTTGAGAAAAGGCCTTCAAAGTTTTCTCTTCTCTGGAATCCATCGATCTGATTGATTATTAGCGGAGCAAATGATCAAAATACTACGGAGGGAAGATATTTTCGTTTGGATTACTGGTCTGGGGGAAGCTCGCAAGTGTGTGTGTGTGTGTGTGTGTGTATATATACGTGTGTGTGCGTTTGTGTGTATTGCGTTTGTTTCCCGGGGAAAACCCTCACGAGAAACACCGGCTGTTGTTATGCCTGCTGTGACGTTAAATTACTCCGTTCTCCGCTTCAAAGTTGTATTTATCATCTGAATTTGCCGAAACAAGTTTAATATTCTGAAAGCCAAGACTTTGTTTAATTGAAATCAGATGAAAACAAACTGTAACGGACCCTGTCGTGATATCTATGATTACTCTACGCTTACATTCATAATGTCAGCCGGAGGGAGGGGGGGCGGTGCTGCGGAAGAGCAGATTGCCTGTCATCTTCCCTTTACACGCTTAAAGAATATATTTATCGTGTGAGTTTGGAAATAAAAGTTTCATATTCTGAAAGCCAAGACTTTGTTTGTTTAAAATCAAACAAAACACCCAAACCCCGAAAAAATAGTTTTTTACGCAAATCCACGTTTATTTTGAAATGAGACTATCCAAAACTGGACTCAAACGTTTTGTTTTTTTTATTATTCAAAAGAAGACCTTAACTTAAAGTATTATTTAATGTTTAAATGAAGCCTTATTAGTTTGTCTGTTTCGCACATCCTCCTATTAATATCTTCGGACGTCCTGCACTAGCTGTTTTATTTACAGTATCTTCTGGATATTTTCTATTCTATATTTCTATCATTGACCTTCTACTTTCCCCCTATTTTGAATGTAGGCTACTCTTAATATTTAAATATCAACATATTCAATACAAAATTCAATAACGTGCTTTAACCACTAGGCGGTGCGGGTAAAAAAACGGTCAAGTTTACAGTGTTAACACAATAAATTATACTTTATGAAGATGTTACAAATAACACACATACATGGCATACAATGCCATAACAACTTGTTATTATTAGTGTAGGACACTTATGTATGTATAACATCTGAAGATGTGTAGTTTTATTCATGTTTTCACATAATTGTATAGGATATTGCTATATTATTTCACATATTGTAGTTATACACATTAATATCTGAGGTATATCCATCATTTAATGATAAGCTATTGCAATTCTGATTCCATAGATGTGTCTCCCATCACCCAAAACCCCTGACTATTCTGTCAACTCAGTATTTACATTCTTTAATTCAAAGAAAATCAGTAATATCTTTAAAAACTACAAGTTCCTGACTATCAGCTGTTCACCGTTATGGTGTAGCAGCCAATCAATTGGATCAAATATAAAAGTCAGCCGAATTAATGTTGATACTGCAAGGAGACGTATTGTGTGAAGAGAAATTGAAGATGCTGCTTAATTGCTGATATATTTATGATCCACGTCACCTATTCAGTTTCGGCGGCATTTCTCCCAGTTTGTCCAGAAGTCTTCTAATCAGGGCTCTATAAATAAAGAACTAAGGCAGATGTTTAATATTTAATGCAGCCGAACCGTGTATTACAATGCCGTTATGTGATGACTTTCAAAGAAAAAAGCAAGCAAGCACACATGTTTTCGGATTTCACGTCCCATATCCCGACGTGCATTGCGGCTAAAACATCCAATCACCAAGCTTCAACGATAGCTGAGGATTATGGGTAGTTCGATGTTTTAGCCTATCAAAACCTCTGAAAAAAAGAAATGTGTCTCAGAATCCAAAGGGAAAAATCTATGGGAAAAACACAAAAGCAGTGTACACAATTTAAATTAATGTTGTGTAATTAACAAGGATAAACTGATGTGTTTTAGTGGATGAGTACGGCAGATATCACTGTGAAATCATTTGACAGTGAGGGGAATACGGTTTTATTATGAACATTTCGAGACCGGAAATACCGCTTTCACCCATGAGGGTTGACGCTAACTTTACATAGGGGGAAAGACATACACGTTCTCCTGGTGAGACCTCAAATAATCTTCGTAATATATATCAAACTATAGATCCTACACATCCACTGGACGTGGATTCTAAACGTACAATATACACTTCTCGTTAGAAATCTAATCAAAAAGCATTTTAATCGCCAAACTATTCTACAATTTAGGATTTTCCTGAGAGGGTTATTTGTGAATATACGACCCTCTGAAGCGTTTGCAATCAACGGGAGCATATGCTTCAAATTGTTGTTTCTTACACGACCACTAGAGGTGCTAAACTTTAAAACGTGACGATAGGTCGTAATAAGCTGCTGAACAATCAACCTATTTGGTCGTATGAGTTGGAGGACTTGTTGGAATCTTTCTTAGTGCTGCATTCAGGAAAAGGCTAGTCTCTGTGACCTTTTTACCCGTACTGAACTATGGTGATTCAATATATATGAATGCACCTGCCCATTATCTGATCAAGTTAGATGCCGCCTATCACAGTGCGCTGAGATTTGTTACTAACTGTAAAGTACTTACTCATCACTGTACCCTGTATGCCAAGGTAGGTCTGCCTTCACTTACTGTTCGGAGGCTCAGTCATTGGTACATGTTCATCTATAAAGCCATGTTGGTAACTACCATCATATGCTCTCTGATCTCACAGAGTGTTGAAAGTAGCTATGGCCTAAGATCCCAGGATGTGTTTTTATTAGGGCCGGGACTTTAACGCGTTAATTAAGATTAATTAATTACACAAAATTAACGCGTTAAAAAAATTAACGCATTTTAATCGCACTTATTTTTGCACCGCGGAACGTTTCTCACTGGATGAGTTTCAGGCGTACCGATTATACTGGAGCACCAACTAACGTTCATGACTTCAGACAACAACAAACCACAGTGAACAACAGTGGGAAATGTTGTTTTAAAAAACGGACGGATGGAAGCGTCCATAAGAGCACGGTTGTGTGCAAATTATGCAAAAAGGAATTCGCATATCACCGCAGCACATCAAGCCTCAAGTATCACCTCAATGCAAAACATATAGCAGCTAGCGTGGAAGCTAGCGTGGACGTTAGCCTCTTTTATCGCGTTCACACCAAAAAGAGCCGGTACTAAAATTAGTTCATGAGAACCTTTTTACCCCCACGAAAGTCCCTGCTAGAGAGCAGAGAGCTGCTAGAGAGCAGGGACTTTCGTAGGCTCTCTTGTGAGAAAAGAGCTATATTTCTGATTGGCTGGGCGGATTGCAAACCACGCCCCGTAAAACTCCCAAAAAGTTTTGTGAAGACGCCATTTTATTATCCTCGCATTAGCATTATTGGCATTAGCCCAGCGCAGAAACGCAGAGAGACTAACTTATGGCAACACAAAATAAAACATGGGAGCGGTGGAGATGAGGAGGTGTCGGCGTTCTGGCGATTTACTCGGAAGGCTGCTGGGACTCCCAGCAGCCTTCTACTGAAGCCAGTCCCCAACTCCGGGGACTTCCGGCCGGGGACTTTGGGCGGCAGTATACGCCGTGAAGTGGTTTGCGGCCTGCCAGTAAACCCAAATCAGAAGAAGAAGAAGTGACGTCAGCGGCTTCATTTGCCTAATCCACCCCCAGGTTCAAAGAGTTCTCATGAACCTTTGTGGGAAAAGTACTGCGGTGTGAATGCGCCTAATGGTATACTAAAATCCATGTGAAAAAAAATTGCTTCTCACTGTTCTTAGGTCAAATATGTATATGCGATTAAAAATGCGATTAATTTAGATTAATTAATTACAAAGCCTCTAATTAATTAGATTAATTGTTTTAATCGAGTCCCGGCCCTAGTTTTTATTACATGTACCAAGTGCTAGGACTGTTTTAGGTACTAAAGCTTTTATGTGCGCAGCCCCTCTAGCTTGGAACACTCTGCAGCATTTTTTGAAACTGAGCATTTTGTTTCCCCTGCATCATTTTAAAACTCGGCTGGATGAAATGCTATTTGATACTCTTGGTATCTGTCATTGTGAATAGATTTGTAAATTGTACCCTGTAATTATGTTGTATGACGTCCTTTTTGTTTTCTGTTGTTTTTATTATTACATGTGTAACCAACGTGTTGCAGGTCTCCCTTGAAAAAGAGATCGTTGATTTCAATGGGATTTCACCGAAAAATAAAGGCTACAAACAATTCAGAAGTGACCAATATTTATTTTGATAGAGATGTAAAGCTGCTGGCATTTGAGTGTGCATGTCTTTGAGAGTAAAAGTGCATTTTTACTTACTTGGAGCTGCTATGCGAACATACTTACCCCAACCCACCTGACCTGGTCATGATTGCCTTGTTCTATGTATCCTAACATCTATGGTGATTCATCTAGTGCCACCAACAGGTAAAACACTCAGATGTGTCTATGGCTTTGGCTGCTAACTCAATTCCTTCAAAAACAATTTGCATTCCCATCCGTTTCAGTGTGTAATCTTGCGTGATGCCTTTTTTATTATTTCTTCCCACAGTTTGCTGTCCGTCATATGTGTGACAGATATTTCATATCAGATAAGATATCTGGGATAGCATCTTGATTGTATCTCTGCCTTTGCGTCTTTGCTTACAGTTTTTCTCGATTGCTAACACATTTTTTTTTTTAAATTGCTCAGTTTCTCAGAACACTAAACACAATTCACAAAACCACACACCCAAAGTGCAAAACACCTAATTTCTCCTGCTAAATGAAGAACTGCACGCAAAACTAAACACTTACCAAATGCAAACTTTTGCACCAAATATAACACACTTCATTCATAATACTAGATTGTTTGACCACCCAACTACACACTGCTGAGCTTAATCTAAAGCTCTGTTATGGGCTGTGCTCTGTAGGTTTCTGCAGAGAAAGGCTTGAGTATACAGAAATACAGTAAAGGAAGAAATACAAATTAGTTGTTGAAAAAAAATCACATTTTATTCAAGGATATCATTGTGCAACATGTATCTCAGCACATAGCTACTATGCTTTGGATCTCTCTAAGTGTGATGCATTGTTTGCCAAACCCAGTTAGTAACTGCTGCTTCCTGTGCCTCATTGAACATCCTTAGCCTTCCACCTCTTTGTTTCCCAGTCCTTCAGATAAACAACAAATATATAGTGGTTGGTCAGTGTGTGTGTTGCATAAAAGTAAGTTTACCACAGTACATTGTGCAGGATTTTTATACAGTTATAGTATGCAACATGCCAACAATTAAATTACAGTAATGAAGTAAATACGTTTCACACAACAGATATAAGCGCTGATATATCATGAGTATTCTTCTTTGTCCACGTCCTCTCCCTCCAGCTCTACCTCTGATTCTTCCTCCTCTCACTCTCACCCCAGCTCTTCCTCTTCCTCTTGCTCTTGCTTCCATGTTGGCTTCCATTGTTGCTGTAAGAAAGTTCTCACCTGTGGTCTTTTTATAGTGCTAACATCCTGATTGATGAGCCAACAATTATGCTATCAGGTGTTTGGTCAGGTGGAACGTGTTTCTTGATCATTGGTCCATGTGTGAGGCATTTTGAATATCAGTGTTATGTATGTGCTCACACGTGACTTTATGTCAGATTCCTGTGTCTTACATGGAGAAACGTGTGCAGTGGTTTGCAAAAAGTGCCATGTTGATTTGCAAAGTGTGTGAAAAGCTGAAAACGTGTTTAGAGTTTTGGAGATTTGAGCCGATGTTTTGCTCTTTGAGTGTCAGTTAAAATAATTGTGCTTTATGTATCATTTTAGTGTGTTAGCAATCGAGAAAAACTGTAAGAGGGACATTTCTCTCTCTCTGACCCCGTAGGGCAAAAATATACTAACTAAGGCTTTAGTCACATTGTCATTGTTATTCATTTGGGTAATCCTCTATATGTACCATTAGTATTCTTTGAAACTCGGAATCCTTAGCCTGAGATTGATCTAAGTCTCATCATTGGGTTAACCTCACAGAGATCTCAATCAAATCAATGTCAGTGAGGGATTCAAATGTGACACTCAGCTTTTCCCCCTCTTCCTTTCTCATTTCAGTGACAGCAGATTAAAAAGACACTCCTGCTGTCTCCTTTGCTATCAAATCATACTTGTGTGCTGGACTTTGAGACAGCAGGGGGATGTTTGGAGGGGATTGTGTTAATTCAGATAGCATCTGTCATCTTTCTGTTTCAATAGCTCATCCATCAGTGAGGCTCAAGGGCGTCCCAAAAATCCACGGTGAGGTGATTATGATTCTAAAAGAGCACCACTCTTTGAATTTCAGCCAAGTGGTCGTCTGAGAGGTAGACAGACTCTCCGTTGAAAGGAAGAGTACTTCTGACATCTTGGGTTGTATTAAGGAGTCTTTCTTTTTACTTGTCTTGTGTGAGAGCAAAAGTGGCCAGAGAAAGAAGAGCAGATGTGTCTCAGCGACAAGTGCTGGGGAATACTCAGCCTCTGTGTTATCAGATCTGCCTGTTGGGGAAATGAATTCAAGTTAACATCATTTTTCTGACAGAGAGATGACTGACAAATCTGTGGTTATACTGCAAAACTCTGAGCCTTGGAGATATGGATGACCTACCAATAATACTCTGTGCTTCTAAATCCAAAGTTTTATAAGGATTTTGAACATGATTGTTTTAACACCAAGCTCTATATTACGATCTCAAAATATTCCCAATGAAATCTTACAAGATGGTAACGATGCTAATTTTTCAGAAAATGTTGTTTCCATTTTAATCTACCCCAAAACACCCCCGAAGAAGAGGCCATATGTTTTAGGCTCTGCCATTGCCAACTCTGTTTCTGTGTTTTTCTTCTGTTGGAGCCAATTTTTTGTTTCAAGAATAGGTCTAATAATATTGTCACAGAGTAGAGACCACTGTAGGACTATAGAAGACTACAATTCCCACAACAGCAGCCTTTAAGAAACACTAATATGGGCAAGCTTGGAAGACGCCATCTATTGTAAATGCCTATTTTCTTTGTATGTGTTTTAAAAAGAACATTATTTTATCTTGATAAACCACGAGTCGCATAAAACAAGTCATCACAACTATATGTAACTAATAAATGAAAAGATAATGCATTAGAAATATCTAACAAAAAAAGTTTGAACAAAACAAAGGAAGGATGTCGCGACAGCCACAGTTGTAGCAGTGGATTAGATATTTTGAACCCGACAGCCACTATGGCAAACATATGTGCATGAGTTAGGTACAAAATCATATTATGTCCCCTGTAGTTTATATCCATAACACGTACGGATTGGGTTTTGGATTTTTAAAAACCAACCAAGATATGTAAACATGAAGTCATGGGGATGGACGGGAAAGGTTTTGGTGATGTCATCCTGCATCATCAATGCTACACTCACCCCCTGATTCTGATTCATGAGTATTTTTACCTAAGACTGTCCTGATTCCTATTCTGGCGGGAGTCGCTGCTAAATTAAAGCTAATCAGAATCTGATCCTTTCTTAACTGAACTCCTATTTTTTGTCCAATGAAAACTGCTAATATTGCATTTCAGCATATGTATCAGGAAATGAGCAAACCTGAATTGAACTACAGTTGGCAAAATAAGTCACTACTCTGAAACTTACAAAATGCAAGATGCTGCTTATTAATAGCAGTTTAGTTATCTTATATACTCATCTTCAGATTATAATTTCAGTAACAGAAATGTCCCCAGAATAGTTTGATTGTTTCAGAAGAAGCTTTTCAAAAGAAAAATGATGTTGCTAGTAAGAGCACTGTTTTGAAGCAGGTAGGTAATGGTGTTTCTACTTCCAGAAATCGTCTGCCAGGAGATATGTTCTTTCCCCAGTGATAAATGCTGGGTCAATTTAAATTCATCATCATAATTCCGGAGAGGCCTGAAACTGTAGGTTTATCACTGTGACAGGAGTTGACACCTTAGGCCCACACGAGGACGAAAACGGCTAAACGCATAGGATTAACGCAAACGCAATCGCAAAAAAGCTTCCGTCCACACGCAATATTCACCGGATAGTGTCTGTCCACACAAGACAGCTCCGTTTAGCTCCAACCGCTGGAGAAGCTGCAGTACATACTGTATGCAGGAGCCTGTACGTGGCGCTGTAACTTCCTCCACAAAAGCAGCGAAGAAGCATGGTTGTCATGGTTTCCCTTCTGTTTATTCTCCGCGGTGGGGGCCGAGGGAACCAGGCAGAGTTTTTCGCCCGTCAACGTGTATTAAAGTTTAAATCTTCCGGACAAAATTATAAAAGTGCCGGTCAAAGGTCTTCTTTGTTATTTATTGAGCTTTAAAACAAATGAATAACGAATCTATATAATATAATAATAAAATACATGGAGCCTCTCGTTTTCCTCCCTCTCTTATGACAGCGCCAGTGTCTGTTTCATGCAGCAGCTGATCCAGTAATGAGTGACCCGGCCGACAGTAAAAATAAACATATTTATAACTAGTTTAGGTAGTTTGAGAGGTGTCTCCGTCCTGTCAGATTAGACTTCACTCGCGTTTATGTCCATATCGAGAGAAAGATAAATAATCTGAATTCAGTGTGCAGTTTACTTTGACGCGGGGGTGAGCAGCAGAGGTGGAGAGGCGGGGCCATTGCCTCATCAGAAAATGATCGTATAGGGCGTACACACGGAGCCGTTGGACCCCCCAGAGCGTTGCGTATGCCGTTCTATCCACCTTGGGACCCGTTATCGTTTCCGCAGTCGTTTAGTGCCGTATTATGTCGTCCTCGTGTGGCCGAACGGTCTATATGACACTAAACAGTAACGCAAACGACCGTTTTCGTCCTCGTGTAGCCAGGGCCTTAGTCTGGTCTTTGAATAATGCTGCTTCAAAAGTAGTGCAAGGCCAGAGTAAGCAATACACATGTATTTAAACTTTTCAAAATGTTTTCTAACACTTATCTCTCCTAGGTCTGATATATCGTTTGTCTGATGTTCTGTTATCCCTCAAGCCCCACATCTGCCAAAAATATATTACAGTAAACTGGTTCAATTTACTAGATCTTCATATGTTTAGTCCATCACATTAACCTAAAAAAAACATAGAGAAGGAAAAACACTTTATATCTTTATTACTTTTTTAACTTGATTTTCCAGATCTGAAGATCTCGGGTTTTTTTTCAGGTAGGAACTAAGTTTAATATTGTGTGTCAAAAGAAGGTTATATTCACCCAAAGCTGGGTCCAAACTATGGCTGCATCCCAATTCAGGTGTTGCATCCTTCAAAGGCCAAATCTTAAGAATGAATACACCATACTATTACACTATTGCAAATTATTTAATGCTGCCATCTTGGAACACATTTGGAGAAAAAGTGAACCCTGATTGAGTCCTGAATGTACCATGACGCATTGGGGGCTGTAAGATTTCTTAACAGTGAAAAACAGTAAAATAAATGCCAATCTGAGCAACTTTTTTTCCTGGTTCATAAAAATAATAATTGCAAAACGCTGTCAACTTGCCTTTTATTAGACAATGGACCATATACAAATGGGAAGATAGAGGCATGGCATGCAACAAAGAACCGAAAGTTTGCATTGGTGTTGTGGATTTTAAGGTTTTTGGGGAAATCGTAAAAATGTCTATCTTTGTCTGAAAAAAATACTTTGGGAAACAAAAGAAAAATGAAAAGCAACTTGGTTTACATTTCTCATAACCAACATAAATGATTGAATTTGCACATTGTTAACAACCAATGCAAAAATATGAACTTTTTTCAGCTGTGTAATAGAAAAACATTGCACTTGCACAAATGACATTTTGACAAGTGCAATGTTTTAGGGTCCAATCATGGTGTCGGAGGAATGTGATTTAGCCAAATTCTTGTGAATGTGTTCATGACCACGGCCAGAGGGAATCCCAGTGGGAGTTGTTGTAAAGAAGAAGCAGGAAGGATCAGGGCTGAGAGAAGAGAACTTAAAATGTAGCGCAGTAGGCTTGACATGGCCATCCCCTGGGAGACCAAATCAGGACAGGAGGAAAAGAAGCAGGACAGGAGAGGACTGAGGGGAGCAGCAGAGGTGTGATCTGAAAACACAGGGCCACAGTGGGTGGGTGTGGAGGCTTGTTGGGTGTAATTAGTGGAAAAAGCTACTTCTGTCCACCCTGAGAGCACTAACAGACACAGGAGAGCCTTCCAGATACTTATCCCAGCCCTGGGCACGTCTTCCTGGATTGTGAAAGTGAATGATGGGCCCTGTGGAACACCATATGGCTTCATGCAGCCTGAAGTAGATTACTCACTCTTGATACATAATACTTATCCTTAGGCATCGAGTAGCAATTTCAGTTTATTTTGTGAGCAAAAGGATTAGTAGTTTTATCTCTTCGCCACTGGGAAACATCTTCAGATCCCAATAGCAACTTATTGGCTGAGTGTTTCTGATACTGGGGGGGTGATCGAGGCTGGATGCAAGCTGGAATAGATTCATGCAGCAGTTGAATAAAGCTTTCACTGAGCAAAGCAATTTTTGGGTTCATATCGGGGAGTCTTGCATGGTGAACCAGAACGTTTTCGCCACAGCCCTAGAAGCCTTCTGACAGCGCAAGAGAGATTAGACATTTTGATAGAGAGGTCTGCAAAACTTGTGTCTCATCCAGTTTGAGCCTATTGCAAACTGCTGTATTTGATGTTGCAATGTCGCCCGCTTATCATGCGTTATAACCATTATTACCCGGCATTATCATCATCACTGATGCACACAATTTGATAGCCAGTCAACTGTGAGATTTTAAGCAGCAGCCACCGGGGCTTTTAATGTGACCTCAAGCTGGGAAATTATTCGAGGAGGCGCAAGACAGGAGAAAATAAAACTTGGAAATATTGTAGTTCAGCTTTAAGTGTATTCCATGTGTTGACACAGGATCCATTCCCTTTACTCTTCCAGCATGCATATCGATTACAGTTTTTCTCGATTGCTAACACACTAAAATTCTACATAAAGCACAATTATTTTAACTGACACTCAAAGAGCAAAACATCGGCTCAAATCTCCAAAACTCTAAACACGTTTTCAGCTTTTCACACAATTTGCAAATCAACATGGATCTTTCTGCAAACCACTGCACACGTTTCTCCACGTAAGACACAGGAATCTGACATAAAGTCACGTGTGAGCAGGTTTAAAACACTGATATTCAAAATGCCTCACACATGGACCAATGATCAAGAAACACGTTCCACCTGATCAAACACCTGATAGCATAATTGTTGGCTCATCAATCAGGATGTTAGCACAATAAAAAGACCACAGGTGAGAACTTTCTTACAGCAACAATGGAAGCCAACATGGAAGCAAGAGCAAGAGGAAGAGGAAGAGCTGGGCTGAGAGTGAGAGGAGGAGGAAGAGGTGGGTGAGAGTGAGAGGAGGAAGAATGAGAGGTAGAGGTAGAGCTGGAGGGAGAGGACGTGGACAAAGAAGAATACTCTCTAATAATGAAATGTTATCAACGATGGTTTGACGATGAGAGGCTGGACACAGGGTTCAGCCTAATCTAAGCCGATTTACTGTCGCCTCTGTAATCCGGACACTTAGACATGAAACAGGTCAGTTACCAGTTTTCAGCTCTGCATAATTCATGATATATCAGCGCTTATATCTGTTGTGTGAAACGTATTTACTTCATTACTGTAATTGAATTGTTGGCCGTTGCATACTATCCTGCACAATGTACTGTGGTAAACTCACTTTTATGCAACACAGACACTGACCAACCACTATATCTTTGTTGTTTATCTGAAGGACTGAGAACAAAGAGGTGGAAGGCTAAGGATGTTCAATGAGGCACAGGAAGCAGCAGTTACAAACTGGGTTTGGGCAAACAATGCATCACACTTGGAGAGATCCGAAGCATAGTAGCTATGTGCTGAGATGCATGTTGCACAATATTATATTTGAATACAATGTGATTTTTTTCAACAACTCATTTGTATTTCTTCCTTTACTGTATTTCTGTAAACTCAAGCAGTCTTTCTCTGCAGAAACCTCTATGTACAGAGCATAGCCCATAACAGATGAAAGTGCTTTAGAGTATGCTCAGCAGTGTGTAGTTGGGTGCTCAAACAATCTAGTTTTATGAATGAAGTGTGTTATATTTGGTGCAAAAGTTTGCATTTGGAAAGTGTTTATGTAGTTTTGAGTGCAGTTCTTCATTTAACAGGAGAAATTAGGTGTTTTGCACTTTGGGTGTGTGGTTTTGTGAATTGTGTTTAGTGTTCTGAGAAACAGAGCAATTTAAAAAAAAAAATGTGTTAGCAATCGAGAAAAACTGTAAGATATCAAACAAACACAACATAATAGCAATTAGAATTTATTTACATTTATTTACATGGGGGATTTTCTACGATTACCACCCCCTTACAGTGCCTTTGGGCTATGTATTTTAATGTATTTGGGCTATGTATTTTAAGCTGTATTACAGTTTTTCTCGAAAGATTGCTTGAGTTTACAGAAATACAGTAAATGAAGAAATATAAATGAGTTGTTGAAAAAAATCACATTTTATTCAAAACTAACATTGTGCAACATGCATCTCAGCACATAGCTACTATGCTTCGGATCTCTCTAAGTGTGATGCATTGTTTGCCCAAACCCAGTTTGTAACTGCTGCTTCCTGTGCCTCATTGAACATCCTTAGCCTTCCACCTCTTTGTTCTCAGTCCTTCAGATAAACAACAAAGATATAGTGGTCGGTCAGTGTGTGTGTTGCATAAAAGTGAGTTTACCACAGTACATTGTGCAGGATAGTATGCAACGGCCAACAATTCAATTACAGTAATGAAGTAAATACGTTTCACACAACAGATATAAGCGCTGATATATCATGAATTATGCAGAGCTGAAAACTGGTAACTAACCTGTTTTCATGTCTAAGTGTCCGGATTGCAGAGGCGACAGTACATCGGCTTAGATTAGGCTGAACCCTGTGTCCAGCCTCTCTTATCGACAAACCATCGTTGATAACATTTCATTATTAGAGAGTATTCTTCTTTGTCCACGTCCTCTCCCTCCAGCTCTACCTCTACCTCTCATTCTTCCTCCTCTCACTCTCACCCCACCTCTTCCTCCTCCTCTCACTCTCAGCCCAGCTCTTCCTCTTCCTCTTCCTCTTGCTTCCATGTTGGCTTCCATTGTTGCTGTAAGAAAGTACTCACCTGTGGTCTTTTTATAGTGCTAACATCCTGATGGATGAGCCAACAATTATGCTATCAGGTGTTTGGTCAGGTGGAACGTGTTTCTTGATCATTGGTCCATGTGTGAGGCATTTTGAATATCAGTGTTTTAAACCTGCTCACACGTGACTTTATGTCAGATTCCTGTGTCTTACGTGGAGAAACGTGTGCAGTGGTTTGCAGAAAGATCCATGTTGATTTGCAAATTGTGTGAAAAGCTGAAAACGTGTTTAGAGTTTTGGAGATTTGAGCCGATGTTTTGCTCTTTGAGTGTCAGTTAAAATAATTGTGCTTTATGCAGAATTGTAGTGTGTTAGCAATCGAGAAAAACTGTAATCCAGTAGTACAGACCGCTGTCAAGGACTTATTGACCGTTGTTCAGGACGCTCACATCTGCAGAAAGAAGTCTGGTGGATTTAACTGTATACAGTTTGGCCGAAAAGCAAACTGCATGCACTTCATGCTGATCAAGATCCCTCCACTTCGCGTCGGGCTCCTGATCAGTCGGGTGTTATTTTACCCATAATGACCGCCTCACTGCACAGTATCCCTTACTTATGATATGATCCTGCTATAATTGATAACAATCACACACCACAACAGTGACCGTCGATAAGGGTCTCTGTGCCCACCTGCTGCTACACCTGTAGCCACACTCAAACAGTTATGCAAGTACATTTTGACACCACCGCCCTCCGTTCACCTTCTTTTCCCCATTTTATACAATCTCATGAAAAATATATTTAAGCACTTCTGCATTGCTGGATGCTCTGTTTCCCTGGCAACCAAATTCACCCACCAGAATTAAGTGCCTGCGGTCTAGAGCTGGTACAATATTGCATCACTTCTATTTCTCTCCTACAGTTCTTTCATTAAGGGATATTGTTCACTGTGGCGATACGAAAAAAAAAACACATCCAGTGACATCAATGTTTTTTTATTTCATTAATAAGTCATATTGTTACAAAGGTTATTGGGATCGTGCATCAAAACTAGGCCGAGGCAATATCGGAACGTTTTGCAATATAAAGATGATTTGCACTTAGATTTCCACCCCTGGGTGAAATAAAGGTTATAAAGTCACGGTTGCAACTTGTAAGGTCACAGCTTGCAGTTGTTAGCCCAGCTGTAAAAAATGTTGGCGGGTGAAGTGACCCGCCACGTACACACTTAACCCTCTAAAACAGAATTTAGATGTAGAGAAAGCACATACCCCACCAGCTGCCATTTTCTATTCCGAGTGTTTCCTTGGGGTGTGACTATGGCTGCGTCTCACTTCTCTTATTTTTTATTTCCTCGCTCCTCGGTCTCTGTATCAGAGTTCCCGTTAGCCGGTAATTACCGGACTATGACCGGTAAAATATGCTGAAGACCAACGGCAAATCTAAATCTCTCTCTCGGTCAAAATGTCCGGTCAAAATAATTGCCCCTTAGCGCAATACCGCATCAGTTGCGCCACTTATGTGACAGACAATAATAGTATGTGACTGTCACTACCCGATCTGCAGCCCTGCCCTATCTGCAGTGTGCATGTGCGAGATGGTCCGCCATATTTGACAACTACATACGGCAATCCAAGTAGGACACTTAACACAGTGGCTTTTGGCAAAACACAAAAAGAAAACTCGAGAGAGATGAGTTATTGTTATTACAACGTGACTTCACTATTATTTAACAACTCTTTTTATTGGGTTCTTTTATTTGGGGTTAAGTACATTGTCAGAATAAGTGAGAAATGAATTTAACTTCTGTTAGACAGCTATATGCCATACATGTTTGCATTTATTCAGTATGATATCGCACATGCGTACATATTCGTTGTGGCCAAACGGTGGTACTACACTTCCGTTAGGTTGCTGGGCCTGGAAACACTTTTTCCCATTGACTTACATTGGGAAAGAGTGGTCTGTAAATCGTTGGATAATTTTTAAAAAACTAAATAAACTACCCAGTATGAACGTTTGTATAGCCCTTATTAAAAACATTTGGTCCTCAAGTTGTAAAATGTGCTAATAACGTTATTCTGAGAGTTATTTCCCTCGGCATTATGAACGGGCATCCGACCCACAGGACCGTGCCGCCCGGCACGTTCATGTTACGTGTTCAGTACACAGTCTATGGTTCAGTACTACATGTGTTTTACCCATGGGTGCCCAATAAGAACGGACCCATATCGCCTTACTGCGTGCATCTGGACCCGGTGACAACATTACCTATTGACGCAGCAACCACTGTAAGTTATATTCTTGTTTAATTAGACTTCTCGGTTTCATTTATTCGACTCTGTATAATTGTTACTGTAGCTAAAACGGCTAAATCGCTTTTGAGAGATTTTAAATCTCAGATCTGCTCAGGCGAAACCTGCTTTACAGCTCTCAGCACTCAAGCCTGCATTATTAACATAGGCAGGGCCAGTCTATTGATTGCGTGAAGTAGAACTGCGTGACTCAGTCATCCTTTAGCTCAAAAAGCATTTAAATACCGCATTTAGAAACTGATGAACTCAGTGTGCATCTGGACCCGGTGACAACATTACCTATTGACGCAGCAACCACTGTAAGTTATATTCTTGTTTAATTAGACTTCTCGGTTTCATTTATTCGACTCTGTATAATTGTTACTGTAGCTAAAACGGCTAAATCGCTTTTGAGAGATTTTAAATCTCAGATCTGCTCAGGCGAAACCTGCTTTACAGCTCTCAGCACTCAAGCCTGCATTATTAACATAGGCAGGGCCAGTCTATTGTCGCCCATCAGCTGTAGATAGTTAACTAATTAACTTCAGCTGTGAGAACTGAGCAATCAGGCGTCCATTTCGGGTAGCTCTCTCCTGGAGCGGCAGCGGCAGACAGGCTAAGACTGACAAAGACATTAGAGTCCTACGGGAGTAAGACTGACAAAGACATTAGAGTCCTACGGGAGTCACGAGGGAGGCAAAGAGGAGGCAAATCCTACTTTGATTGAGCTAAGTATCGTTGGCGTTTTTAATTTTTACTTTTGTTGTTTAGCCCCTCATGCTATAATCATGTGTATTTTCTCCATTCCTGTTCATGTGTCTTCTCGCAATTATCACTGGCCCCGTGTATCTCCTAATCGATATAACCGGCCTGCTCTCGTCTATCCCACGTGCTCCACTGAGATCCATCATCTAGTTTCAGGTGGCCTGTGGAACTGCCAGTCAGCTGTTCCTAAGGCTGACTTCATCTCTGGCTACACCTCCCTGCAGTCTCTGGATTTCCTTGCTCTCACTGAGACCTGGATTACTCCATCCAACACATCCACCCCAGCAGCTCTCTCCACAGCATATTCCTTCTCCCATACACCCAGACCCACTGGCAGAGGAGGTGGCACTGGTCTCCTGCTCTCTCCCAAATGGAGCTTTTCCCTCTTCAAGCTACCTAACTTTACTCCTTCCACCTTTGAGTTGCATGCCGTCACAGTAACCCATCCTATACAGTTAACCATTGTTGTTCTCTACCGTCCACCAGGTGCCTTGGGGGACTTCTTGGAGGAATTAGATCATCTCCTCTCACACATCCCTGAAACTGGCCCTCCCGCTGTACTTCTCGGAGACTTCAACCTCCAGACAGGGAAGATAGACGAACTAACATCTCTGTTAACCGCCTTTGCTTTCTCACTCTCTCCGTCCCCACCGACTCATAAAGCTGGCAATGTCCTTGATCTCATATTCTCAAGGAACTGCGCTACTTCTAACCTCTCTGTAAACCCGCTCCACACATCCGATCACTTCTTCATTTCATTCTCTCTATCCCTTTCCAAACATAACAAACTAATCTCTTCCCATCCTGCACTTGTCCGCCGTAACCTTCGCTCCCTCTCTCCCTCTACCTTTGCCTCGTCGGTGCTCTCAGCCCTCCCTTCCTCTGATTCGTTCCAACTACTGCCTCCAAACTCTGCTGCAGAAACTCTCCTCTCTACTCTCTCATCCACTCTGGACTCGCTCTGTCCTCTGACATCTCGGCAGGCTCGTCAGTCCCCTCCGGCTCCCTGGCTAAATGATGCACTGCGTGCTAATAGAACCGTCCTTAGGGCAGCAGAGCGGAAATGGTGGAAATCCAAACACCGTGACGACCTCCTAACCTATCAAGCTCTCCTCTCCTCTTTCTCTGCTTCGATCTCTCAGGCAAAAAGCACTTTCTTTCAAGATAAGATCCAATCTTCCTATTCCAATCCTAAAAAACTATTTTCCATCTTCTCCACCCTCTTGGACCCTCCAAAAGCTCCTCCCCCCTCCTCACTTCTGTCAAGCGACTTTGTTACCCACTTTGAAAAAAAGGTTAATGATATTCGCTCTTCTTTTTCTGACTCACCTTTACTCACCGCTGGCTCACCAGACCTTCCTTCCACCAACACACTAACCTCCTTTTCCCCTCTCTCTCCAAGTGAGGTTCTTACCCTCATTACCTCTGCCCGCCCTACCACCTGTCCTCTGGACCCTATCCCTTCAAACCTCCTTCAGACTATCGCTCCTGATATTCTACCGTTTCTCACCCATTTCATCAACACTTCTCTAACTTCTGGTCACTTTCCAAACAGTCTCAAGGAGGCAAGAGTAAACCCTCTCCTAAAGAAACCCACTCTCAACCCGTCTGATGTTATAAACTACAGGCCTGTCTCTCTCCTCCCGTTCCTGTCTAAATCACTTGAACGCGCTGTCTTTAAACAACTCTCCTGTTATCTCAATCAGAACAACCTTCTGGATCCGCACCAGTCTGGTTTCAAGGCAGGTCACTCCACAGAAACTGCTCTCATTGCTGTCACGGAGGAACTGCACACTGCCAAAACTGCATCCCTCTCCTCTGTCATCATCCTGTTGGACCTGTCTGCTGCATTCGACACGGTGAATCATCAGATCCTCCTTCGCACTCTCCAAAAACTTGGAGTTTCTGGCTCTGCACTTTCCCTCCTCACCTCATACCTGAAAGACCGTACCTACAGGGTGACTTGGAGAGGGTCTGAGTCCGACCCTTGTCAATTAACTACGGGGGTCCCTCAGGGCTCTGTTCTTGGTCCCCTCCTCTTCTCCTTGTACACAAACTCGCTCGGATCAGTCATTAGCCCGCATGGTTTTTCTTACCACTGCTACGCTGACGACACCCAATTAATTCTGTCCTTTCCCCGCTCAGAGACCCAGGTCGTCGCACGCATCTCTGCTTGTCTAGCTGACATCTCTCAGTGGATGTCTGCTCACCACCTCAAGCTCAACCTTGACAAGACTGAGCTGCTCTTCCTCCCGGGAAAAGATTGTCCAACTCTTGACCTGACAATCAACATCGGCACCTCAGTTGTTTCCCCGACTCAGACTGCAAGGAATCTGGGTGTGACCCTAGATAACAACCTGTCCTTCACTGCAAACATCGCTGCTACAACCCGCTGCTGCAGATACACGCTTTACAACATCAGGAAGATACGTCCCCAGCTGACTCATGAAAGCGACTCAGGTTCTGGTCCAGGCTCTCGTCATCTCACGCCTAGACTACTGCAACTCCCTCCTGGCTGGTCTACCTGCATGTGCCATCCGACCTCTGCAGCTCATCCAGAATGCAGCGGCTCGTCTGGTTTTCAACCTTCCTAAATTCTCCCACACCACTCCGCTCCTCCGCTCCCTTCACTGGCTTCCGGTAACTGCTAGAATCCACTTCAAGACACTGGTACTTGCTTACCGTGCTGCGAATGGATCTGGCCCTTCCTACATCCAGGACATGGTTAAACCGTACACCCCAGCGCGTGCACTACGCTCTGCATCAGCCAAACGACTCGTTGCGCCCTCGCTGCGAGGGGGACCCAAGTTCCCATCGGCGAAAACACGTGGGTTTGCTATCCTGGCTCCAAGATGGTGGAATGAGCTCCCCATTGACATCAGGACGGCAGATAGCTTGCACATCTTCCGGCGCAAACTGAAAACTCATCTCTTTCGACTCCACTTCGAGCGTTAGAACGATTAACGAAGCACTTTTATACCAATAAAGGACTGGATTACCTAAAGCCAGTTGAGTAGCACTTGAAATGTTTGGCTCTATGAAACCTGATGTACTTATATGATTCTGTTTTCTTCAAGGTTGTGTCTTCCTGGTCGAATGTACTTATTGTAAGTCGCTTTGGACAAAAGCGTCAGCTAAATGCAATGTAATGTAATGTAATGTAATGTACTGCGAGCCCACGGAGCTGTAATAATGGATATATTGCACATGTTTGCTGTAATTCATCATTTGTAAAATATTATACTACATGGGCTGTATGATGTAAATCTTGTACCGTAAATGTGTATATATATGTATATATATATATATATGTATATATATATATATGTATATATATGTATGTATGTATATATATATATGTATATATATATGTATATATATGTATGTATGTATATAGTATATATACACTGGAGTTATATATTATATACAATATATGTACATATGTACATATATATATATATTAAAAAAATATATATACATATATATATTTTTTTTATATATTACCAAGTGGTTTCATGTACAACCCACACAGGTATCATGCTAAATTAAGCTCTGTATCTTGGATATCACTAGATCCTGTTACATCAGCGTAATATAAAAGTATATAACGATTTATGTGTAAATTAGCACAATTACTAGCTAGCCGCTAGCTGCTAACTGCCGCAGCCGCCTCGTTAATATCAAAACCCATCATATAACCAGGGCTGCGCAGGTGCGCATGCGCACCTCCGCCAAAAAAAGAGCACCGGGTCATTTGAAAAAAGGCGCATTTGCGTACCAACATTGAGAGAGAGAGAGAAGAGAAAAGAGATAAGAGAGGAGAGAGAAGAGAGGAGAGAGAGAAAGATATTTGCGAGTTGCATATGAACTCAGGGTCGGCCCGTAGCACTGGCGTTATAGATGTTCGCCTAGAGCGCCAGATCTGGGGAGGTGCTGCTCTGGCAGCTCTGGGAGGGAAAAAAACATTTTTGACCGTTGGGGCTCATCCTAATTTTCGGCCTTGATGTAACAATATTCATAATTAAGTAAATGTAACACCCTTTTCACCCCGGTTACACGTTTCATTTGCCCTGTACAATGGGCGCTGTAAGTGATGAAAATGGGGGATGTTGGCTTATCTGGCACCCGCAGCTCACAGCCAAAGTGCGAGTGAGCGTGGGAGCGAGGGAGGGTGCACCGGTTCCGGCGCTGTTGTTATTAGAATCTGGTGCTAGCTGCTCTAACGGATATAAGAAGAAGATGTGTCTACAATAATGTGGAGGGAGAGTCCTCTCCAGTCAGACTGAGAGGCTGATAACTACAGCTCAGTGAGGTAAAGGACTCTGAGTGTTTAGATAGTTTACTTTAGTCTAAGTTATCTCAGTGGGTCTCAAACGTTTTGATCACAATTTATGTAAACACATATTTTCAAGGCACTCCTTTATAATTATTGGGATAAACAGGTTTGAAATCATTCCAATGTATACTATAGGACAGTAAACCAAAAATATCCTTTAAAACTGGAAAGATAAAAAAAAATGCATAAATAAATAAATGTTACGGTAAAATAAGATATGAACAACAAAAATAAAATAAGTTACATTAATTTGTTATTGGCTATGGTAGGTTATTGGTTATGTTCACATACTTATTTGATTACATCCACTTGTCTAAGATGACAACAGAGACCTTCGACCCAAAACCAGCTGTTGACTTGTGGATGCAAGCAGCTAATCGCAGTCTCAACCAGAGAGAAATAAGTAGGCCTACATCATCAGCTACCATGTCTGACAGAGAGGAAGACAGTCAGGAGAACAGTGAGGAGGGTAGTGATGACAGCTTGTAGGAATACTGGTCGTGCTAATGTTGTCTTGTGTTCTGTGTTCACCTCTGCATGTGTGTTCTGTGTTCACCTCTGCATGTGTGTTCTGTGTTCACCTCTGCATGTGTGTTCAGTGCCGTGTGTCTGGCAAATAAAGTCAAGACCCCCTCAAAATGTACGGTTTATTTCATTTTAAGGATGAGCACCAAGCAACATCTCCAGGTGCTCCTTTGAGAACCAGGGCAAACAAGTTATGTGCACCCCTGCATATAACAACCCATTACCATGCAGTCATGAACGTGCGGTGCTGTTACGTGTACAAATTGACGTGCTTAATGTGAACGAGCATTTTGGGGGGCGTGGTTAAAGTTGAGCATGCTCTATGAGCGCACATACGGGTACTTCTCAGGCATGACGGGTAATCTGTGACGTTTCGCTCTCTCAAAAGTTCAAAAAAGTTGGGCCATTTTATCTTCATGCGCCAATAGAGTGGCGGTGGACCTCCATGGGACCTGTGTTGTTCTCTGAGACCAGAGATGTAGTTCATTGAGCGTTTCACACAAAAAAATTTGTTACTTCACAGTTTTACGGCACATTTTAATTTTTTTGACTTGCAAACTTATCTTTTAAATTGACAAACATGATATGTGTAATTTGTTGCACAATTTAAACGGGATCAAAAGATAATCTTTCTCTCTCCATTGACTTCAATACATACTTTTTCCGAAATAAGGTCCC
The DNA here is from genome assembly GCF_902827175.1 of Gymnodraco acuticeps. Classification (NCBI taxonomy): domain Eukaryota; kingdom Metazoa; phylum Chordata; class Actinopteri; order Perciformes; family Bathydraconidae; genus Gymnodraco; species Gymnodraco acuticeps. The sequence continues at coordinate 10,315,958 of NW_022992351.1, forward strand.
ATGGAGGTCCACTGGAAGGGGAGGGACTTCGCCACTCTATACATCCATGGTAGTGACAGTGACAGACAAAACAGTATGTGATAGACAAGAAGAGTCAATTCTAATGTCTAACACTTAATGTGGAGAAAGAGATGTCCTGTATGGGTTGAATGTGCGTTGATCTGTTGGTAATGCCTCGGGGTTCCGGTGGGCATGTAAACAAATGCATTTTGCTGCGCTATGGAGAGGCGAAGTCACGCCCATCTACTTCCGGACCATGGGACCCCGGAAGCGAAAAATTTACATTGAATTCAATGGAGAGAGAACACATATCTTTTGATCCCGTTTGAATTGTGCCACGAACTACACATATGATGTTTGTCAATCTTAAACAATCATTTCCATGTCAAAAAAGTCACATTTTGTCGTAAAACTGCTGAAATATAAGACTATGAAAAATACGATACTACAAAGACTACAAATCCCAAATCCCATTCTGGGTCGCGTAAGTGATGTCACAGGCATGCTCGGTGATTTATAATAAGACTCGTAATTAAAGCGAAGAAGAAGAAGATCTCATAACTGATTTATTCCCTCCAATAAATTATAGATCGCTAAAAATACATTCACTTTTACAAGATGCCTGTGTGCTTTGTACCAGGTTGTAGTCATAAAAGTGATCATACCACTTGCTCCTTCTATCGATTCCCGTCTGATGAAAGGACCAGGAGTCGCTGGATCAGACATATCAGGTAATATCATAGGTAATATACATGTTGTGCATGTTCATGTGCATAGTCAAGTTAGCTACCTAGCTAGTAGCGACGAGTAGCGAGCACGTTAGTTAGCATTACATTACTTAGCCTTGTCATTTTTAGTAGCCTTACCATTAAGTTATTATTTTATTACATGAAGTAAACTAAAATGTTAAACAGTAACCAAACATGATGGTAAGTATTTCGTGAAACATTTGAAGAGTAGCCTACTGCGCCCTCCACCGGGTGCTAAGGAAGCAGTTCAGGGAGAGTCGAAGGCAGGCAGGGAGCTTTGCATGACATTCTTCTGGACGTGTTTCATTGTGATGACAATCTGTTTGTTGGAAAGACAGTCGTTGTGTGCTTATTGAGAGAAAATTGTTAGAAGAGATAATTATTCAAAGTGTTGTTACTTTAAAGTGTTGTTACTGACCTTTTTCTCTTTTATTTTCTTTATCTCACCTGTAACTGCTGAGACGTTGAGGAACATGCACACTGACCTGCTCTGGCAACCTGATTTCCACTGTACGTAATAGTATTTGGTTATGGTATATTATTTATATACATCAAAGGCACAATGCACCCCCCAGAGACACACATGTATTGAGTGTGATATTTTGCATAGGTCATGTGAAATCATCTTTACATACTAGAAAACTGTAGGAGCGGCAACTTGTTTTGAAATTGAATTTTTAATATCCGATAATAAAGTTGATCTGTTTTCTTTATTCTTCTCTCTTCCCAGCTCCATCCATCACCATTCTCTGTTCCTGCAGGTCCTGCTTGCTAATCAATGCTCATATTTTTTTACACAATTACAAATAAAGTCATTGTATTGTATGACATGAAGTTGTGCTTCATTCTGAGTCAATAATAAATTAATTCTGCCTTCAACTGCACAATGATTGTGGACTGCACCGACATCCATGTAGCTGCCCCCCAGTAAGATGAACCAAGCAAAGAGGGTCACCATCATGCCCAAGGACATCCAGCTGGCCCGCCGCATCCGCGGAGAGAGGGCTTAGACTGACCTGAGACCAGCACACCCAAACACAACAGCTCTTTTAAGAGCCACCTACATTTTCAAAGAGTTGCAATCCTACGTTATTATAATGATTAAACTGGTTCATGTATCACTTAGTTTACTGAACCGTGATGAATGAAAGTGAAATGAGTGAGGTAGTGGTTTACTGAAGTTACAAAGACATTAATATATGAGTAACAGGTCAGTGTAAACACAAGCTTCTGTCAATTATGGATCATTCAAACTATTTATATAAAAATATGTAATAAAGTTCTAAAACAAGTATTCGGTATATTCCTTGATAGCTTTTGGAGAAGGTTGTTTTTAAGTTTACTAAAATCTATCGTTTCAACTGTTTCACTTTATAAAAAAGGAACAGGTGAGTAGAGCATCATTGAGTTTCTTATTCTGTCAGTAAATTATCCAAATGAATGTTTTTCATTATTTTAGTCAACCATAAACAAATTGATTGTACCTTTTAATGATGACCTTACATGGTCGGCAAAGTTAAATTAACTTCAGAAAATCAAATCTGTTCTGAGAAAAAACGAATACATGTTTAAAGATAGGAACTTGCCATCCCACTGAAAAACAGTCCGTAGAGATTTAAAGGCGTAGTTGTAGTTCAGTCCAACGTTTCATTTGGATTCATTTGACAACAGTCAACTATTTTCATAAAGAATATATATATTTTTCAAAGTCAACTTTATTGTCAATCTTACTCAGTTTGAGAGATCAAAAAGACGTTTAAATAAAATTATACAATTTACAGATATGTATACAAATATATATATCCTATATACACCATCATGTATAATGATGGTGTATGATGTAGAAGGAAGTGTGTTAGATAACAAGTAAATATAGAGTTACATACAGATCCATGTTACAGCAAAATATGGAATAACTCAGAAGTACGCAGTATAATAATAATTACATGCAACAATTAAATAACTGCTCAGCATCTCCACCACAATCCCAATCTGCTGTGTCCTGTTTTCCTCCCCCCTGCATAACACCCCATCACACATACGAAACACAACGCAGAGTCCGAGGGTGTTAAGAGTATGTTTATTGAAATGTCCTCCTCTCTACTGGCCAACACAGGGAGCATATGCTGGGTGTATAATTGTTCCAGGAGGAGGAGATTTCCATGCCATGCAGGGTCTTTGGGGATGGGGATGATGATCGCCTCCTTCGTGGTCCACACAACAAAGTAGCAGAGACTCCGGTCTGTGATATGCAGCTGCCCTTGGACCTGGTGCCAGTATGGGTGATTCTCCTTGAGAATATATGACCCACCCTCCTCACGGAGACAGAAGGATGGTAACTGGACTGCCTCCGCGATGGTCATGTTCCTCTGGCTGTGTGGACACTTCACCTCCAGCAGGGCAGATGGCTGCACAAGTCCATCGGGTGATGCTCCCAAAACACCCGACTCACTCACAAAGAGACCAGACTCGATTCGAACTCTGTCACTTGATAGGCCTCCACAAAGGCCTCCACAAAAGCCTTCACCCCTTCGGCTTCGTTTACAACCCCCCAGTTGACAGTTGGCGATGTCTCTGGCCAGTGGGTTGTATGTCTCCTCTCGCTGTTGGTAAAGTTGAGACACCGGCTGGACTACTTTGGAAGTGCCAGGCTTCCTCCACTGGCACTCAACATCTGTGGAGCTGATCTGCCACATGGCAAATATTGCCAATGCTGCAGCGTGGCTGCATTTGTACATCTCCTGTGCACAATCACAGACAGCGCTCTGCATCGCGCCATCGTCTCCCATGCAGATCTGTAAAAATAAAGTAAATACCATTTGTTAGCATGCTATAATAGATTGAATGAGCAATAATACAAGGATGGTCCGGATCTGGGGGTGGGAGGGTTTATTTTTCCATAGTTTTAGTCCTCTTGTCTGTTGTTATTGTTTGTTTTTTCTGTATTTTTTGTAATTTGTGTTGTATTGGTTGTGATTGTACATTGTATTTTTCTAAATGTGTATGAATACATTTTTGAAAAACATTTGATCAACAATAAAAAAGGATTTGGTCAGGATCTAGACTCAGTGTGTAGTTTATTAATTAATCAATGCTCTCTACATTAGGAAAACACATACCAGTGTACCAGAGGGGGTCACACACAGCTGTGCCTAGATAACCAAAATCCTTGAATCTACACACAGCAAATAAAGTCAAATGACACAACGAGAAAAAGGAGATCACACATACAGTATAATCGATATAAAACTGGCCGCTTCAATCTGAAGAGCAACTAAAACAAAACACGGGAGTGTACCTTGTTCTTGTGAACACTAATGTTATCCATAGCATACACAGAGACCACGAAGTTCGTAAGGAGAAAACTAGTTGCTAAAACAAAACACGTTAGTGTACCTTGTTAGCTAATGTTAGCTAGCTGACATTAACGTTAAACATTGCACTCATATTACTCACCGAAACCTTGTAAAGCCGGTCCCGCATGCTGGCTCTTACAGAACCGACTAACTCCCCTTTCATATAGGTACAGCTCTCAACGTGCCCAGACTTGTAGTGATTTTCACCTCGTAAAATAATTGTATTCTCATTCTGAAAGAATGTGGTGAAATGTGGTAACGTGACGGCCATCTTTATGTTGGTGACGCGTATTGTGCGAGACCAGAGACCTGTAGTTCACTGAGCGGTTTCACACAAAAAAATGTGTAACTTCACAGTTTTACGACACATTTTAATTGTTTTGACTTGCAAAATGTTCTTTTAAATTGACAAACATCATATGTGTCATTCGTGGCACAATTCAAACGGGATCAAAAGATAACCTTTCTCTCTCCATTGACTTCAATGTATAATTTTCCGCTTCCGGGGTCCCATGGAGGCTTTCGGAAGGGGAGGGACTTCGCCTCTCCATACTTTGTGGCCTCACCCGGTTGCATAGCGACGCTTATTGTTTAGGTGTCTTTTGATAAGCAGGTAGTCATATCATTAGCTAGAACTAGCTAGATCTGATTGACATGAACATCAACGCGAGTGAAGTCTAATCTGACGGAAGAGAGAGATCAGCTGCTGCTGACGAGTCGACACACAGCTCTGCATGATCACCTGCAGCGGTGAGCGGAACAAAACACACACTTCAGGTTAGAATATCACACGTAGCTATTTTAATTACCTCTCAAACTACCTAAACCAGTTATAGATATGTTTAGTTTTACTGTCGGGTCACGCATTACTGGATCCGCGAGCTGCATGATAATGGCGGGCTGTCAGGAGGAGGAGAGAGCGCTCCGTTTATTATTCCCATGTTATTGTAAGTTACTGTACACTTTTGAATAATGTAGTTAATCGCCTATAATTAGTTTGTTTAATATCGAATCATATCAATTTGTTTTAAAGCTCAATAAATAACAAAGAAGACCTTTGACCGGCACTTTTCAAATTTTGTCCGGAAGATTTAAACTTTAACGGACATTTTCACTGGCAAAAAAATATTCTAACGGAAACTCTGCTCTGTATCACCGGAAGTTGATTTGTCTGCTCCATCTTGAGAAGCGCCCCGGTGGCCTTTGTGCCAGAAGATATAGGATCGAGGAGCGATAACGGAGGAGCGATAATCGAGGAACCACCAGACCATCCTCCGGTGAAGATCGGAATCTTACTGTTTATCGCTCACGGATTGGACGATGCAGCGCATGCACTGATCTGTTGCTTCTTGACATGAGAGCAGTTTCCCAGCGGAGTGAAAATAACACATTCAACTCACTGGAGTCACTCCTCAGTTTATACAGTGTTTTGTTTCAATTAATGTATCATTTAGTTACAAATATGTGATATTTTGGTGACAGTTACGGGACATAATTCACTGTGGCTTATAGTGTGTGTTGCAACCCGGACCCGTTAGTGAGGGTACCGGGGTGAGAGTTCATTCATGCTAGCTGGTTACACCAAGCCCCCAGGAAGTGCGCCGGACTCAGATGAAAATATTCGTGCTGGCCAAACGGCGGTACTACAATTCCGTTTGGTTGCCAGGCCCTGAAACACTTTTTCCCATTGACTTACATGGGGAAAGAGTGGTCTGTAAATCGTTGGATACTTTTTTTTAAAGGTCCCATGTCATGGCCATTTCCACTGATCATAATTCCATTGTTGAGGTCTACTAGAATACATTTATACTGTGCAATTTTCCAAACTCACATTGGTTTCGCATACAGCATCTCTGTAAAGTATGTGTATTCAGCAGTATTCACTCTCTCCACTAAACGGCTCGTTGCAGCTCTTGCCCCCCCCTCCCTGTGAGCCCAGTGTGCTCCGATTGGTCGGGACCAGTCGGGACGTTGTGAATCGCGCTGAGCTCCGTGGAGGTGTGATTTCCTTGTTTAGCGATACACAGCGAAACACAGCCAAACTCACCCTGAGTACACACAAAGTCACAGCCGAAGTAAAAACAATAAGTGTGGCTTGATATTGAGTAAGAAAAAGGTTGATAAACGCTGTGAGAATGGGTCTGCAGAGAGAATTTCCCAACTGTCTGTTATCAGCCTGCAGGCAGGGAGGAGAAATCAGCAGAGCTGCCTGCACTGAGTGTGTGAGGAAGTCCGTGGATTGGTCAATTTGGACCAATCAGCGGGGGCTTAACGTAACGGCTCCGCGGACGTAACATAATAATAATAATAATAATAAATGATATTTATATAGCGCCTTTCAAGGGACCTAAGGTCGCTGTACATGGTGGACAAACAAAACAAACAGACAATCAACGGGCAAACCAAAGAAATAACTAAAGGAAGCCAGGGGACCAGAAAAGGGCTAGGGCCCGAAGGCCAGGGTGAACAGGTGTGTTTTTAGTGATCATTTGAAGATGTCCAGGGAGGCACCATTACGGATCTCGGCAGGAAGTGCATTCCAGAGGGTGGGGGCCGCAACACTGAATGCCCTATCACCAACAGTTCGGAGGCGAGAGCGGGGGATGGAGAGCAGGCCCGTGTCTGAGGACCGCAGACTCCGAGAAGGGGTGTAGGGATGGAGGAGGTCCGATAAGTACTGGGGGGCGAGGGTATGGAGGGACTTGTACGTGAGCATGAGTGTTTTGTATTGAATCCGGGACTTGACCGGCAGCCAATGTAGGTGGATGAGGGTGGGGGTGAACGTAACGGCTCCACGGATTGGTCCATTTAGTTCCGGGGACGACATGACGTCATGATGTACCAAGAAGAATCAAATGGACAGTGACGTATCTCCAACGAGGCGTTTTGGGGAGGTATTTTCTGTTTTAGAGTTTTACTCGCTACAGGGTGTACTTTGAGGGTTTTGACTCTGCACACCATTTACATGCATAAAAACCTTCATAACACACAAGGGGACGGGTAATAACCGGAAAAGCATGACATGTCACCTTTAAACTAAATAAACTACTCAGTATGAACACTTGTATAGCCCTTATTAAAAACATTCGTTCCTCAAGTTGTAATAATGTGCTAATAACGTTATTCTGAGAGTTATTTCCCTCTGCATTATGAACGTGCATCTAACCCACGGGACCACGCCGCCCGGCACGTTCATGTTACGTGTCCCGACCAATCAGAGCACACTGTGCTCACAGGGAGGGTGGGGGCTGGAGCTATTGGAGCTACAACGAGCCGTTAAAGGCAGAGAGTGAAATTCAGTGAATACACGTAGTTTACAGAGATGCTGTTTGAGAAACCAATGTGAGTTGCGTTTATCTTTACCCATGGATGCACAATAAGAAAGGACCCATATCGTCTTACTACCATCCCACGGAGCTGTAATAATGGATATATTGCACATGTTTGCTATAATTCATTATCATACTACATGGGCTGTATGATTAAATCTTGTACCGTAAATGTTGTATTAAATAAAGTTAATATTACTTATTATTATTAGTATTATATATATATATATACATATATATATATATACACATATATATATATATATATATATATATATATATACAATAATAATTTAGTTATAAATTGAAATTGTTCTTCTTCTAGTGTTTAGTGGTTTTCATTTTTAATTAAATGTAGAGTTATGATCCGTCACCAGTGAGGGAAATGATGAACCTTAGCAATTAAAACAGCTAAAAGGAAATTAACACTTAATCTTTTTTAAAAGTCAAATTCGATGACATGAAGCATTTAAAATCACTTATATTATCCAGTTTAGTAAGATGATTTAAATAAAGTATTTTGCATTAGCTGATTTGAACTGTTCCAAATTAGCTGAAGATGGACTGCAGAATTCCCCAGTGGTCAAATTCTTTCGAACACAGCAAGGTGAACATTTGTTTCCCCTTTACTTTGAATGCAACTTAAGAGGAGCACAAGTAGAGAAAAGTCAGCAAACTGATGATATAAAGTTAGTAACACAGCTATTATTTACCTTAAGTATGCATTATATAGCATTAGCCACTATGTGATTCTGGTGATACAAGACAAAGTAGGGTTAAAGCAGAAACATGTCTATTTCAAAGCTTTGAGTCTCAAACAAGGAAAACTGTTTCTGAGACAGTATCCCCTATATCGGAAGATAATTATATTTTGCCAAGAAGATGTACTCAACAATGATGTTTGGATCCAAGTGAATGCCCTTTGCCTGGTTTGTCTTTACGAGACTTTCAGCTTGTTTGAAAAGCTGCAAAAGTCCATTGCATCTATGTGGCTGTCTCTAATGAAATGACCAATCCTGACAACACTGTATATCACTCAAGAGCAGTGGTTATCAAAGTGGGGGGCGCAGAGGCATGCCAGGGGGGCGCAAGAGACCAGAAGGAAAAATGGCTATAAAAAAAAAAGATTTAAAAAAAATCATAAATTGAAAAATTATTGATTCGAAAATAATATGATGCAGTACAGTACTATTACGTCTGGGTCTCTGTTTTTCATTAAAGCTCGGCTGTGTGTGTGTGTGTGGAACGAGCCATTTTGTGTGCGCGAGCGAGCGAGATGTCCATCTTTTCACTGAATTGTCGTCTTGAAAAGGGTACTCACAACAATTCCGCAACAACTTCATCTTCACCTGTTGCACTTGTCATTTCAACGTTAAAAACAATAAAACGGCATGAATTGCTTTGTCGCATTCATCTAGATCCTCTGTCTCGAGCCAGTTAACTAGCGGGCCTTCTAGAATACCCTGGAACCGAGGGAAACTCTGAAAGAATACGCCCATTGGCTACAAATCAATATATGATTGGTTGATCAAACTGTCAGTCCAAACGTACGCTCTCATTCAGTGCAACGGCCAGGGCATTCTATCAAGGATGTAGAATACCTTGGTTGAAGGACAAGATCTGATTGGTTGCTTTCTTTTCTAACACAAAACCACTGAAATGCGTAGTGCATGGTCCGAGAAGGACAAACAAATCAACGTAACACTGTAATATTACAGATCAACAACACAGATACCATTCTCATTTATTCATTTTATATACATTTTACTACATTTTATTTATATAATTAAATCGATTTTGTGTTTGTTTTATCTGAGTGTTCCAGGGTATTCTCTGAATACCTTGAAGGCCCTGACGGTTCGCCACTGTATCTCAGTGGGTCTCAAACGTTTGTGTCACCATTAATGTAAACAATTATTTCCGAGGCACACGTTTATATGATCATTATAGTGTTACAACCCGGCTCGTGGGCTGTAACATAAAGCAGGGAAGCGAGACGAGAGGTAAGAATATACATTTATTTGTTAAACACGTCAACTAAAAAGACACCAGCATCAGGTCCCCGAAACTGGCGCAGAGAAAGTGCCCAGAGGAGTGAGACCGATGTAACCGGCTGGGCTCCTCCTATATCCTGTTTCATCAGGTGTAACTCATCCGGCAGGTGCGCCTCATCAGACAGCTGCAGCTGGAACCTGCAATCACACACAAAACACACACACACAACCAGACGGCACCCCACGTGGTGTGGAGGGGTCGTCACACTCCCCCCCCCATAAGAAAGGAGTTCCCCTAAGAACACCGTTAAGTACCCGAATAGCTAGGAGCTCTTCTCCGATATTCCGGCGTGGACAGAAAACCACTCTGGCCAGTCCCTTGACCCTGCACATGGAAGAACCCGGAATGTCCCCCCAGAAACCGCAACCTAGCCCCCGGCAACAAACCCAAGACCTGGGGTCAGGTCGCTGCCGAACTGGCCCACCCGTCCAACACACGTGACATGATCCAACATGCCGGGACACATCTTTCCTCAAACCAGGCCAAAAGAAATACCGCAACAGGTAACCACATGTTTTAAGGACACCCGGATGTTCCGACTGCCCATGCGCTTTTCTGAGGACCTTCTCGCGAAACCTGACAGGAACCACAATCTGATACACTGGCCCACCAATGAAGCCTTTCCCACGTGACCACCACTTTCTGACCAGCAATCCCCCATGCAGCTGACAACCCCTGGTGACACCATTTCCATCCTCGGTGGAGAGAACCGTCTCAAAAAACGGACTGAGGGAGACATCCGCTTTCTGCTCCACCACCAACTCACTGCGGGATACCGACAACAATGAGTCAGGAATAACCACAGAATCTCTCGCACTGACCCCTTCACCCTGCTCAGATCCCTCCTGTGCACGGCTCACAGCCCGGGTCACAGAGCAAGCCACCAACACTGCAGGACAGCACTTAACATTCTCCTCTGCGTTAACAGTAACAGTGGGTGAAGATGACTGCGTGGTAGACGGTGGACCCTCAGCCCACACACGGCTGCCAGCCAGGCCGTTACCCAGGATAACATCCACACTACCAATCGGCATTACAGGACGGACCCCCATGGTGACCTCACCCTGCACCAGACCTGAGTAAAGCACAACAGAATGCAGAGGAACAGGCACAACATTAATTCCCATACCTCTCATCCGGACAAAATCCCCAGTTCTAGATTTGTCCGAAAATGGTAACACAGAGCTCAGAATGTATGAGTCATACGATGATGTGTCTCTCAAAATCTTTACCGGCACACTGATATCACTTCCCACCAATGAAACATATCCGGTTGACACAAATGCAGAAAACAGTGGGTCCTTCCACCTGCATGGCTCATTAATCTGCTGACAGGGAGAGATGACAGGTAAGGGTACCACAGACACAGCACAAGCAGCAGAGTTAAACTGGCCTACACAGTTCCCCCTGCTAGCCTTAGCTTTTGGACAGTCAGCCTTCCAGTGCCCTCTCTCCCTGCAGAAATGACAGATTTCCGAATCACCCTGTGGCTGACCTCGTATCTCATGCTCAGGTTTACCCCAGTGCGGATTAGCTTTCTCTTCCCATCTCTCTGCTGCACGACACATACCAGCTTCATCCTGGCCTCTGAAAACTCGACCGCCCCTGTGCGTCAGCACATAGTCATCTGCCAGAGCAGCAGCCTCTGCAGCAGTCTTCACTGTGCGCTCGCTGATGTAAAACGCAATGTGGCTGGGTACAGAATTTTTTAATTGATCCAACACCATCAACTCATATACTGCAGTATACGTTTCAACATTCAGGGATTTACACCACCTACTGAAAAAAGTAACCAGATCCCTGGCAAACTCAACATGGGTCTGTCCGCTAGACTTCTCCCAGGACCAGAACCTCTGTCGATATGCCTCAGGGACTAACTCGTATGCCTTCAACACAGCAGTCTTAACAGTGAGATAAACCTTGCTCTCTGCCACCGTCAGAGCAGAGTAGGCTTCCTGGGCTTTACCCGTTAACACACACTGTAACAATAAGGTCCCCTCAGCGTCAGACCACTCTCTGGTCTCAGCTACACGTTCAAACAGGGAAAAAAAGTATTTGGGTCTCGTTCACTAAACTGAGGCACTACCCGCAAATTACTGACAACGTCAAATGGAGTAGCTTTACCAGGGAAATTAGAGGCCTGACCTGCACCACCAGCAGGTGGTATAGTTATAAAAAAATAAGAGAATAAATGGAAAACAGGTATGAAATACTATGACAGTAAAACAAGAATAAAGTTTAAAAGGGTGATTTGTAAAATAGCCATAAAGAAAAAGTAAATCTGTTTACAGTTCTGTTTTCATATGGGTGTTGAGAGATGTATCCATAGAACTCTTCATTTTGCTCTCAAAGTGCACCAGATTGATGCATTTAACTTCAATATTTAAAAATAAATCTTCCCGGGGGAGCTTGCCCCCGGACCCCCATATGTGAGGTCCACACACCACCTGTAAAAATAGCACTTTACCCCTACTTACACCTATATGCCGTGAGCTGATTATCGAGCCTTCATTGTAACAGTCGCGGGTACATTGTGTATGTGCAACACACTCTCACTCCATAATCGTCCAGGAGCGACGTTTGGTCAGGGTCCCGTGGCGTGCAGTTGTGACGCTCCTAGGCTCCTTCAGCTTCATAAAGGGACGCAAATAGCTTTCAACTGATTTCAATGTATTCCCATCTGCTGCGGGATTTGACGCTCATGGAAGCACGGCATTCGTGACGTGTCGGCTGCCCTTAAAGGCAATGTGAGCGTCCATTCCTATTGGATAACGGAGAATTGTACACCCGGAAGTAAGTATTAGCCTACTGTCGATTGATTTTACAGTGATATCTGCACTACTCATGGACTAAAAAACACCAGATTATCCGAACTTCGTTTTATTCTCGGTGGAAAATGCCTATTTTAAAGTTAGTTTGGCCATTAAAATGCGTTTTGATGTAATTTCATGCGAGAAATATGAGTTGTTATTTCAGATTATGTGTGCAGTGGATGTACATGATCTTTAGTTTGCTAGTTATTACGAAGATTACTTCAGGAAATTGCGTCCATAGAACGTTTTCATTGTTACCAAGGTGGTTGCTAGGGACGCTGCTATCGATATTATTTCTGTTATGTTGTGTAACTGTTTAATGGTGTTATCTTTATTGCTACCCCCTTCCCCGTCAATGTATAGTTTTGGTCCACAGCGCAAACGTATTAGTTTAACAAAATCCGCATCTAAAGATACGTTATTTTCCCCTGTGCAATTCCAGTCTCACATCTCACAGCACATCGTCATTAACAAATACCGGAAACAGACCGAAAACATTTAAAAAAAATTAAATAATACTTTATTCCGAGTGTGCTTGCTTTTCTATTTGAAAGTCATCACATAACGGCATTGTAATACACGGTTCGGCTGCATTAAATATGACATATGCCATAGTTCTCTATTTATAGAGCCCTGATGAGAAGACTTCTAGACAAACATGAGGAACTGCAGCCAACACTGAAAATGTGACGTGGATCATAAATATATATGCAATTAAACAACATCTTACATTTCTTTTCACACAATACGTCTCCTTGCAGTATCAACACTAATTCGGCTGACTTTTATATTTGATCCAATTGGTAGATAGGCTGTATTTACACCACAAAGGTGCACAGCTGATATAAAGGGACACCTAGTGGTTAAAGCATGTTATTGAATTTCATTATTTTTATTATTAGATATTAATAGGATCCCTATTAAGTATATTCAATACTCGTTATTCTCTACTAATTAAAGACTGTATATAATGACTTTTTTGCACATCCCTTTCAAGATTTCAAGATTTTCTAAGGTTTATTGACATATCCTATTCACAAACGGTGTAGTTATGCATTGAATGAAAAACTTGGGTCGCAGGTTCCTCAACAGTGAATTACAAGACATCTATCAATATTTGTGCATGCCTCCAGCAATGTTAACTATGTTGAAGCACTTATTTTAACTGATATTATACATATGTATTATACTCTTATAAGATGTATGTAGATATTTCATCTCCGGCCTTGTCAGGTATTGAACAATCAATAAATAAAGAACACAGAATTATTAAATATGAAACACAGAATTTGTGTGATTATACTAAATGATTTACAAATAAACACCACTGCATATTTACAACTGTTACACATGCTGATGTAACGCAAATGTTTCCAACTTGGGATCAATAAAGTATATCTTATCTTAAGCTGATCGATGGCTACTGCCATATTTGCAACATTTGCCTCTGAACCTTGACAAGTGCATGTTTCAGGCTTATCAATTAATGTAATGTAATGTTATCAATTAACAACAGGAGGGGTCACAGACATAAGACCAGCTGTTAAATAAAGCTCTTCTGACCTTAGCTGGCATGTGGGTATATATATTAATGCTGCCCATTATGGGCACAAGCAATTTTCACCCAATTATTAATTATATGTTTTAAATTTGAGTGTTTCCTATCCCCTAAACCTCCAGGGATGTACACAGTTTAATACTGACAACTTCTTATTATGGGAAATACGAAAACGTCTTTTAAAACTACAACTCCCAGTAGAGACGTGCCATAGATAGAGAACATGTTGCGAAACACAATAGTCAGCATGTGTAGTTCTGGTGACGGGGTGGACCCGTTCAAATCCAGTTTTGGACAGTCTGCCGTGGTTCCATCCCATTTCAAGTGCTGTTCGACGCTCGGCGTAACCCTCGGAGCACACTCTCCAATCACAGAGCTTGAGGACTATCACGGGGTTTGTCAAGCAAAGCGGAGAGAATACTTACTTCCCGGTGTAATATTCTCTAAAGCAAATGAGCTGCTCCGACCCTCGGTCCTGACGGACTCCAACTTGTGTTTATTAATCAAACAAATAAATAAACACAAGGATGTGTTATTGTTGAGTAAATGGAGAATTGCACAGGGGAAAATAACGTAGGCTATCTATGCCACCATTTTAGATGTACGCTGTGGACCAACACTATACATTGACGGGGAAGGGGGTAGCAATAAAGATAACACCATTCAACAGTTACACAACATAAGAGAAATAATATTGATAGCAGCGTCCCTAGCAACAAGTAACAAGTAGTTAATAATAATAAAAGACATTAAGAAAAAGGCATTTTAAACAGTCATTAAAAAGCAACACAATCTACCTGCATTGCATTACTCTAAACGTGTAATAACGTGCTTTAACCAGTAGGTGGTTTGGGTTAAAAAGCTGTCAAGTTTACAGTGTTAACAAAATAAATTATACTGCTGTTTCTGGTTTAGTTTACGACGGATATATTTAGTTATTGTTTTGATATTTGTAACACAAAAGCGATGGAAAAAACCCACAGCAACACAGAAAATATGGTCTTAACATGACCCAGCGGTCTAGTAGTTAATAAAAAACAATAATATCAAAACAAAATATTACTACTAACTTTATTGTGAAATTCAAACTGAACAGTAAAAGAATAGTTTTCGGTCTATTCTGAGCCCGATCTCTGTATATAAATAAAAATAAAGAACTACGACAGATGTGTAATATATTTAATGCAGCCGAACTATTTATTACAATGCATTCATGTGATGACTTTCAAAGAGTAAAGCAAGCACTGCTGAATAAAGTATGATTTTATCTTTTACGAAACGTTTTTTTTCATATGGAATGCAGTTGGAGGTCAACCAATCACAGAGCTTGAGAACTAATCACGGGGTTTGTCAAACAGAGCACATGGTGTAGTCCTAAACGATAGCTGGGGATTCTGGGTAGTGTAGTGTCTTCTGCCATCCTTTACTCCGAAAAAATATTTGTTTCTCTCCGGGAAAAATACAAAAGCATTGCACACAATTTAAACCAATCAATGTTGTGTAATTAACAAGGATAATCTGGTGTTTTTGAGTTGATGAGTAGAGCAGATATCACTGTAAAATCAATCGACAGTAAGGGGAATACTTACTTCCGGGTGTACAATTCTCCGTTATCCAATGGGAATGGTGGCTCACATTGCCTTTAAGGGCAGCCGACACAAACGAATGCCGTGCTTCCATGAGCGTCAAATCCCGCTGCTGATGGGAATACATTGCAATCAGTTGAAAGCTATTTGCGTCCCTTTATGAAGCTGAAGGAGCCTAGGAGCGTCACAACTGCACGCCACGGGACCCTGACCAAACGTCGCTCCTGGACGATTATGGAGTGAGAGTGTGTTGGTATGTGCGTATAGTGTTGCAGTAGAAAATTCCACTGCAACGACCGGTACATTAATGGGAAACCCTAAATGTTTGAGCACCCGCTATGAAACGTCAAGCTACCCCAAATCTCTGGTGCCGCCACTGAGCCTGACTATTTGTGTTGGGGGGGGGCCCGACTTTTTTTTTCTCCAAAGACAGAAAAAGTTTGAGAACCACTGCTAGGTATAACTGCTTTGTTATTTTGGTGAGAAGCTTTCCCGCCGATACCTATTTGGGACATTGAGTCAATAATCCCCTCCCTACAGTGTGTGCTGCTCCAGGGTCTGAGGGATTATTTTATTCTGTTTAGACACAGACTGTTACAGACTCAAGGAGAGAACAAGAGATAAGAATGGCTTTCAAAAAAGTCCTGTTATGTATTTTTTCCGAGGTAGACCAAGCAGAATACATGATGTTTTATTTACACTAACGATGTGAAATTCAATGCACTTCACTCAAAGTGAGTAAATGGAATAATACAAATCAAATCAAGTTTTATTCATATAGCACATTTATAAACGATTTTTGGTCTAGCCAAAGTGCTGTACATATAATAAAAATAGCCTACAGTAGAGACACTTTACAGCAAATACAACAGCACAGATTGTTCAGAATATCAGTATGAGAAAAACGACACCCTCTATCCTTAGACCCTCACATCGTACAAGGAAAAACTTCCAGAGAAAACCCACAGTTTAAGGGGAAACAATGGGAGAAACCTCAGGGAGAGCAACAGAGGAGGGATCCCTCTCCCAGGACGGACAGACGTGCAATAGATGCCGTGTGTAAATTGAAGAGATAATACATTTTACAGCATAATACAGTAAAGAAGTGTTGGAATTGGTAGACAGGAAAGTTTACAATAATCTGTTGGTATGGTTACACTTGTTACTTTTAACCTATTCATGGAACTGATGTTATTGTTATTTTGTTGATGAGAGCGTACACTTCCTATTTGAAAAAAAAACATTTTATTTATTTAAATTACTTTTCCAATAAAGACCGGTATATCTGAAAACAACAGCTCCTTCACGAAAATGTTCATTATTTCATTACTTTTTAAATGAATATTTCGTTTTTATTTCCAAAACTATAATTCTACGGATTGCGACTTTAGGGACCCATTTCTATTTTAAAGATGCCTTTTGTTGTTGTTGTGCAGACTAATAAAACTAGATTCTTCATATCAGAGAAACTTGAATATACACTCACTGGCCATTTCATTGTACATCTTCACACCAAAGTTATGGTTTGCATTGTTTTAGCAGTAGTCATTACATGTTGTATACTATACATTTTGAGTATGCTATATATCCTGAAATAGTGAAGATGTGGTAACCTCATTGCCCAATACACTGGGTTCCTTTCTAATTTCCCCTGCCTTTACATTTACCTCATGCACATGTAAAGCTTCCTTCATGTAAACCTGTTGTCATGATACTTTCAGTGTTCATTTTCACAGCACTAATAAACTAATAAAAAAGGATGAAAATAGTAAAATAAGGTTTAGTTTTTTTTGGTACCGATCGAATTTGTGCTGCAGAAAGGTAAATTATACTCAATTTGCCTTGTTAGCTGTTGAAGTAGTGTACAGGTTGTTTCACCCCCCTCAATTAAAATGTATTTGGACACATTTGGGATCAAGATAAACAGATAAATAAATGTGCCAAATGTTCCATTGATTGAACATTTTAACAAAAATGAATAGGTCCGACCCATAATCAAACCAATCACTGTACATGTCCCCTCCAAAACTATTGGAACAGCGAGGCCAATTGCTTTATTTTTGCTGTCACTGAAAACAATTAGGTTTGACATCAAAAGATGAATATGAGACAAAGGGTCAGTATTTTTGCTTTTCATTCCAGGTATTTACATCTAGATCTGTTAAACAACTGAGAAGATAGCTCCTTTTGTTTAAACCCACCAATTTTTCAAGTGAGCAAAAGTATTAGAACATACTGACAGGTGTTTTTTTGTTGCCCATGTGTCCTGCTACATTGATTATTCAAACAATAAATAGCACTGCATGTCTACTCTCAGTTTTAGCTTTAGGTTTTGCCTGTGCAGACTGCATTTTTAGTTAAAACGGTGTAAGGCAAGGCAAGGCAAGTTTATTTATATAGCACTTTTCAACACAAGGCAATTCAAAGTGCTTTACAAAAAATGAAAGACATTAAGAAAAAGGCATTTAAAATCAGTCATTAAAAAGAAAAGATAATAAACATTAAAAGAAAAAATACATGGATAAAAGTTACAGTGCAGTCTAAGATATGAATAGTTCAATTAAACATTAAAAGAAACAATACAAGTTAAAAGTTACAGTGCAGTCTAAGATGTGAATAGTTCAATTAAAAGCAGCGAAAAAAAGACAAGTCTTCAGCCTGGATTTAAAAGTAGTCAGAGTTGCAGCGGACCTGCAGGTTTCTGGGAGTTTGTTCCAGATATTTGGAGCATAATAACTGAACGCTGCTTTACCATGTTTAGTTCTGACTCTGGGGACAGAAAGCTGACCAGTCCCTGAAGACCTGAGAGATCTGGATGGTTCATAATTTAGCAGGAGGTCAGTAATGTATTTTGGGCCTAAACCATTCAGTGCTTTATAAACCAGCAGCAGTATTTTGAAATCTATTCTTTGACACACAGGAAGCCAGTGTAAAGACTTCAGAACAGGAGTGATGTGATCCACTTTCTTAGTGTCAGTGAGGACTCGAGCAGCGGCGTTCTGAATCAGCTGCAGCTTCCTAATAGATTTTTTAGTGAGACCTGTGAAGACACCATTGCAGTAGTCCACTCTACTGAAGATAAAAGCATGGACAAGTTTTTCCAAATCCTGCTGTGACATTAGTCTTTTAATCCTAGATATATTCTTTAGGTGATAGTAGGCTGATTTAGTAACTGTTTTAATGGGACTGTTGAAACTCAGGTCAGAGTCCATGACTACACCTAGATTTCTGGCTTTATCTGTTGTTTTGAACATTGCAGACTGAAGCTCAGCGCTAACTTTTATACGTTCTGACTTGGCTCCAAAAACCATTACCTTAGTTTTATCTTTGTTTAATTGGAGAAAGTTCTGACACATCCAGTCATTGATTTGTTCAATGCACTTACTCAGTGTTTGAATTGGAGCATAGTCTCCTGGTGAAATTGTTACGTAAATTTGTGTGTCATCTGCATAGCTATGGTAACTTATTTTGTTGTTTTTCATTATCTGAGCCAGTGGTAGCATGTAGATGTTAAAGAGAAGAGGCCCCAAGATGGAGCCTTGAGGAACCCCACATGTCATATTTGTCAACTCAGATGTGTATTTACCTATAGAAACAAAGTTGTTTCTGTCCTTTAAGTAGGATTCAAACCAATTTAGAACTGTTTCCGAAAGTCCCACCCAGTTTTCCAGTCGGTCTAGTAATATGCTGTGGTCAACAGTGTCAAACGCAGCACTGAGATCTAATAATACTAACACTGAAGTTCTGCCACTGTCTGTGTTTAAGTGGATGTTATTAAAGACCTTTACAAGAGCAGTCTCAGTGCTGTTGTTTGGACGAAAGCCTGACTGGAACACATCGAAACAGTTATTTAAATGCAAGAAATTACTCAACTGTTGAAAAACAACTTTTTCAATGATTTTACCTAGAAATGGGAGGTTTGATATGGGCCTGTAATTGTTCATTACTGAAGCATCTAGATTATTATTTTTTAAGAGCGGTTTAATGACTGCAGTTTTCAGGGCCTATGGAAAAATACCTGAGTGAAGAGATTATTTTACTATATGAAGTAGATCTGAGGCCATGCAAGGCAAAACATCTTTGAAAAATCCTGTTGGAATAATATGAAGGCAGCAGGAGGAGGATTTCAGAAGTTGAATAATGTCCTCTAGGTTTTTATCATTAATCTGATGGAATTGTGTCATGGTGTTTGAATTGATGTTAAGTGGACACAGAGACAACACATTTGCTGTTCCTGATGCAGAGGCACTGACTGCTTGTCTGATTTTCTGAATTTTATCAGTGAAAAAGGAGGCAAAATCATTGCACGCCCTGGTGGATAGAAATTCAGAGGCTACTGACACTGGGGGGTTAGTTAGTCTGTCGACGGTAGCAAACAAGGCACGTGCGTTGTTTTTGTTTTTGGTAATGATGTCAGAGAAGAACGATTGTCGTGCGTTTTTCAATTCCAAATTATAAAGGCCAAGTCTCTCTTTATAGATTTCAAAGTGAACCTGGAGATTTGTTTTTCGCCACCTGCGTTCAGCTTTTCGACATTCTCTTTTTTCTGTTTTCACGGTCATGGCCTTTCTCCATGGAGATATTTTCTTGCCAGACACTTCCTTTACCTTAGTTGGAGCAATGGCATCTATAACATTTTTAATTTTTGAATTAAAATGATCTACTAGCTCATTTACTGAGATGTTAGCAGGGGCAAGTGTGGAAGAAAAATTCTGAGTAAACATTTCCCTAGTATTTTCAGTTAAATATCGCTTTGTGGTTACCTCTTTTTGAATATTTTTGTGAACAGAAATATAGCTCTCAAAGAAAACACAGGAATAGTCAGAGAGTGCAACAACAGTCACCACAACCTTAGAGATATTCAGACCCTTTGAGATAATTAAGTCCAGAGTGTGCCCCTTATTGTGCGTGGGCTCCGTCACATGCTGAGTCAGTCCATAGCTATCAAGAACACAAAACAGTTATTTTGCCCCTCTGTCCTGGGGGTTGTCAACATGGATGTTAAAATCACCAACAATGACTAGACGGTCAAAGTCAATACACACTATAGACAGCAGTTCAGTAAAGTCATCAAAAAAGCTTGCACAGTATTTGGGTGGTCTATAGATATTTAGGAACAGAGCTCGAGAGGAGCATTTCAGCTGAAGCGCCACATATTCAAAAGAATCAAAGTTTCCATACGATGTCTTCCTGCATTGAAGGGAATCATTGAACAGAATAGCAACTCCACCCCCTTTCTTATGCATTCTTTCCTGACTCATAAAACTAAAGTTGGGAAGGGTTGATTCGATAAGAACAGCTGCACTGTTTTGTTCAATCCATGTTTCTGTTAAAAACATAAAATCGAGATTGTGCTCAGTGATAAAATCATTGATTACACATTTTTTTCCTGCCAAAGACCTGACATTTAATAAAGCTAGTTTAAGTTTGTTAAACACACTATCAGTCAGATTTTTTGTGACAAGCTGTGGCTGACATGGAATCACTGCTAAATTAGATAAACTCACACAAACGTTTGAGCGCTTCCTGTTTCTAAGATGATTCACCGCTCTTAATCTATTACCTATCAACACAGATATCGGCAAAGCTATAGGCAGGCAGGGCCCCGGCATGTCCTGGAAAGAGTTGAGAGTGCCATATGCCCTTGAGCCTGGACCCAGCAAATATCAGTTTGCAGCGTTTAGTACACACACATCCTTATCAGGCTTCGGAGACTGCAGATGCCCTCTCGAAGGGAGGGGAGGCGGCCGACGCAGGCACGGTGATGGAGACGTGGGAGATGGTGCGGGGGTAGAGGACATGCTGCCAGGGGGGGGGAGGTGGTTGACGTAGGCACGGTGATGAAGATAGGGGAGATGGTGCGCGTCTCTGCGGTGATTTTGGTGGGCGTCATTGAGGAGCGGGGGTAAAGGACATGGTGCCAGCCCTGCGTATCGCCTTCATGTGTTCAACGATCCCCAGGAGGGTGGGCGAGGGTGAAAGGGTGAACGGAGTATCCTCAAAGGGGTTGACAGGGGGGGGGTGACGGGCAGTGGAGACTCCTCCATGTGTCTCCCATAATCAGAACATTCCTCAGGCGGGTGCAGTGATAATTCTTCAGGGTTTTCTGCGCGATGTGTTGTGTCTTTCTCCTGTTTTGATTCCTCTTGCCGCTTGTCCTTGGCAGAGGGAACAGATTGATAACGCAGGCAGTTGAATATGTTAGAGATAAACAATTTCACTCCTGACTTGTTCAGGCAAACTCCATTTGCCTTGAAAAGATGTCTGCGATCCCAGAAAAAGTTAAAATTGTCAATAAAATGAACAGAATGGTCAGTACAGACAGTTGAAAGCCAGGTATTCAGTGCAAACAATCTGCTGAATCTCTCCACTCCTCTTCTGACTGTCGGTAGAGGGCCACTGATGAACACCTCTGCATTTAGAGAGCTGGCAGTTTCCAACAAACATTTAAAGTCTTCTTTCAGCACTTCTGACTGTTGTCTCACAACATCATTTGTTCCAATGTGCAGTACCACATTCTTCACAGTCGGATGTTCAGCCCCAATATGCAGGATCTTCTCAGCCAAGTCAGAGACCACATCCTTGGGAAAACAGAGTGCTTTGGTGTTGTTCTTATTACACAGACCTTTTACATCTCTTACAGCAGAGTCACCCACAATCAGAGTTTCAGGCCCAGTCGTTAGCTTTCCCTCTAGCCTTTTACTTTTAGAGTAGCTATTGGTCCTTACCCTGCTGCGTGAAGAGGACAGGTTATCCAGGTCATCAGATCTCCGGTTCTCGGTCAGCGGAACGTATCTGTTCTGGATTGGCACACTCTGTGGTTTAGGAGGATTGTTTGTAATTCTCCCTTTAGCAGCTGTCCACGGCTGTTTCCTAGTATGAATAGGGGTTGAAGAGGCGCTCTTCCTGGGTGATAACAATGCAGGCCAGCCGGTCGCATCACAGATTTCAGAGCGCTGGGCTCTGCATGTTATCCGTCCTCCCAAATCCCATGGAAATGATTTACTCTTAGGCTTTGCACCCAGAGAGTTCCAGGGAGGACTACCACTTGTAGATTTATTACCCGGTACACAGCCCTCCTGTTCCTTGGAATCCTTGTAGCTGCTAACTAGCTGTGAGTTAGCATACCCTTCTCCATTATTTTGCAACACTGGTAAAGTGGTGTCATTCCCACGACATAGTCCATTCACTTCCACGTTAACTTCCAACCGTTGCATTTTCATTTCCAACACAGCTATCTTCTGTATAAGTTTGTGGAAGTCATCTGTAGAGAACGGAGGCATTTTGCTACCAACTAGCTTAAGCTAAATAGCATGCAGTAGCCTACCAGGCTTTAGCTGTTGCTAGGCCACGCTACTGTAAGACTGAGGTCGTCGTAAATATGGCTGAAACCCTCCGTCTATTTACGAAGATGAACTGTCCCAGTGATAAATTAATGTCCAGGAGCCGCTGCTCGAAGGAAAATCAGCATAAAAAGTAAGCAGAGGCAGGAGCAAGCAGAAAAGCGTCTGCACTGTAAGAAAGAAAGATAAGCACGCACCTGCACATAACCAAAATGAAGACTAGAGAGCTGCTTATGGGAGAAAAGCAAGCAATTTTGAAACTGAGAGAACATAAAAAATACATCAGAGCCGTTTCACAAACATTGGCCATAGCCAGAACAACCATTTTGAATGTCCTTAAGAAGAAAGAAACCAGTGGTGTACTGCAATGATTTTGGTGGCATGCAATGATTTTGCCTCCTTCTTCACTGACAAAATTCAGAAAATCAGACAAGCAGTCAGTGCCTCTGCATCAGGTACAGCAAATGTGTTGTCCCTATGTCCACCTAATATCAATTCAAACACCATGACACAATTCCATCAGATTAATGATAAAAACCTAGAGGACATTATTCAACTTCTGAAATCCTCCTCCTGCTGCCTTGATATTATTCCAACAGGATTTTTCAAGGATGTTTTTCGTTGCATGGCCTCAGATCTACTTCATACTGTATAGTAAACAAATATCTTCACTCAGGTATTTTTCCACAGGCCCTGAAAACTGCAGTCTTTAAACCGCTCTTAAAAAATAATAATCTAGATGCTTCAGTAATGAACAATTACAGGCCCATATCAAACCTGCCATTTCTAGGTAAAATCATTGAAAAAGTCGTGTTTCAACAGTTGAGTAATTTCTTGCATTTAAATAGTTGTTTCGATGTGTTCCAGTCAGGCTTTCGTCTAAACCACAGCACTGAGACTGCTCTTGTAAAGGTCTTCAATGACATCCACTTAAACACAGACAGTGGCAGAACTTCAGTGTTAGTATTATTAGATCTCAGTGCTGCGTTTGACACTGTTGACCACAACATATTACTAGACCGACTGGAAAACTGGGTGGGACTTTCGAAAACAGTTCTAAATTGGTTTGAATCCTACTTAAAGGACAGAAAAAACGTTGTTTCTATAGGTAAATACACATCTGAGTTGACAAATATGACATGTGGGGTTCCTCAAGGCTCCATCCTGGGCACTCATCTGGTTACGTTATTACATTGACCACCACACCCCCGACCCAAAAGAAAGGACGTATTATTGGCTTCCCCTATTTTTTTCCCCACGCCATGCTACTGATCACCAACAGGGCAGGAGTGAAGGTATCACAATCCACCGTTAGCAGAAGACTTTGGGAACAAAAGTACAGAGGCTACACCAGAAGATGCAAACCACTCATTAGCAATAAGAATAGGAAGGCCAGATTTGAATTTGCCAAAAAGCACAGAGACGAGGCTCAAAAGTTATGGGAATTTTTTTTATGGACTGATAAGTCAAAGATGAACCTTTACCAAAGTGATGGAAAGGCCAACATGTGGAAAAAGAAAGGATCTGCTCATGATCCAAACACACAAGCTCATCTGCATGGGTGGCGCCAGAGATTTTCTTTTGGGGGTGCTGTGGGGTAGCTTGACGTTTCATAGAGAGTGCTCAAACATGTAAATAAATAAATAAATAAATTAATTTAATTTATATAGCGCTTCTCATCTGCCAAGACAAATCTCGAAGTGCTTCACAACAAGGGATACTGATACACTTTAAGAGATTAAACAAATAATTGTAATAATAATAAGAAATTTAAAAAAAATTAAAAATAAAATAGAGTACAAAAGTAAAAGTCGGAGATAGCGATAAAAATGGCATTACTCCAGGTGTACCATGCTCAAAGTTTATTGGAAGGCCTGCCAAAAGAAGAGGGTCTTAAGGCCGGTTTTGAAGACCTCGGTGGAAGGGGCAGATCTCAGCTGATCTGGGAGGGAGTTCCAGAGGCGCGGGGCGAATGAGCAGAAGGCTCGGTCTCCCATTGTTCGGAGACGTGTGCGGGGGATGTGAAGAAGAGGAGCGTGGCTGGAGCGGAGAGAGCGGGTAGATGTCTGGGTATGGATGAGGTCACAGAGGTATTTTGGGCTTTGTCCATTCATGTAGGGGTTTCCCATTAATGTACCGGTCGCTACAGTGGAATTTTCTACTGCAACACTCCTCACACGCACATACACAGTATATCCGCGACTGTTACAATGAAGGCTCGATAATCAGCTAGGTGTAATAGGTGTAAGCAGGGGTAACGTGCTATTTTTTATAAGTGGGGGGTGGACCTAACCTCCTCTAGGGGGGTCCGGGGCATGCTCCCCCGGGAAGATTTTTTATTTTTTATATTGAAGTTAAATGCATTAATCTGGGGCACTTTGAGAGCAAAATGAAGAGATCTATGGATACATCTCTCAACAGTACACCCATACACTGTATGAAACAGAACTGTAAACAGATTTACTTTTTCTTTATGGATATTTTACTAATCACTCCCCTTTTAAACTGTATTCTTGTTTTACTGTCATATAGTATTTCATACCTGTTTTTAATTTATTCTCTTATTTTTTTATAACTATAATGATCACATAAAGGTGTGCCTTGGAAATACTTGTTTACATAAATGGTGATCAAACTGTTTGAGAGCCACTGAGATAACTTAGACTAAAGTTAACTATCTAAACACTGAGAGAGTCCTTTACCTCACCGAGCTGACGTTATCTTACGTCCCGTTCCTCACTGAGCTGACGTTATCCTACGTCCCGTTCCCCGGTCGCTGTGCAATAGCTGCCCACTGCTCCTAATACTAGACTCCTGGTACTAGGATGGGTTAAAAGCAGAGGACAATTGTCACTGTGTGCTCTGCATGTGTGACCATTAAAGAGGGTTTCATGCCTCCCAATATTATTATGGGACATTTCAAGCATCATTGCGATACACACCCCCCCCGAACTACACATGCTGGCTATTGTGTTTCGCAAAATGCTCTATGGGACATCTCTACTGGGAAAGTTTTCGTTGTTCCCGCAATTAGAAGTTGCCAGTATTAAACACATTGGTGTTATCACATTTAAAACATATAATTAATAAATGGGTGAACATCGCTTGTGTCCATAATGGGCAGCATTAATACCCACATGACAGCTCATTGTTACTTTGTAATTCTACTCCACTACAATTCAGAGGTTAACCTGGAATCTTGCAGATTCAGATTAATAATGTGAAATATAAACAACCCTTAAATCAGACTTTAGTTACACCTGAGTAAAATTCATGGAAGGTGATTGTCAAGTGCCAACAATCAGGCGGGATATTTGATAGTGGGTGCTTGAAAAGACTACAAATGTATCTGCAGATCCCTATAAAGCATATTAATTACTCGTTATTCTCTAATCCAGGGGTGGGGAACCTTTTTCCTCTAAAGGGCCATTTCAATTTTTACAACATCCTCCGAGGGCCGTACAAATTTGAACTCAACATCTGCTTAAAAAAAACTAAAATCAGCGCAATCATTTTGCCTTTCTTTCATGCTGTGCAAAGAAAAAGCAGCCTGTTAATCCAGATGTCTTTGTTTTATTTTCAATGTTTTTATGTTATGCTTTGGAGAGAGTGTGTAAGAGGCGTAAGGCCAAAAATGCAAACACATGCAAGTACCTTGAATTCCAGGAATTTAATGAACGCTTCAATGCAACAAACTGAGGAACACTGGATACTAAACTGCAGAATGAGTGAACACAACGGAAACTAACAAAGCAAAACCAGGTGAATATCACAGACGAATCTGACATAAAGTGACGTGTTTGGCAGTTAAAAACACAAAATAAATACAGGAAACATGAAAAGATAACACTAATAAACAAATAAACAGGATCATACAATTTTAGCCAATTAAACTGTTTTACATGATGTTATTGTTTTCATGCTCTCTATTTTAAATAATTATATTCCTGCTGTTTTTAGATTCACTGATATAAAGCACGTTGAAGTCTGACACAACATGAGAGGTGCAATATAAATAAAGTTATTATTATTGTAGGAGCCAGTTTAAGTTTATTTGTTATATTATTATTTTTAGCTTCATAATGCAATATTCTTTTTGGACACTTGGTGGCAGTGATTAGCTGTACAGGGGTGTATAAATGGGGTCATAGGTGACCGGACAGGGAAGGGCTCAGGTAGAGAGAGCACATCATTGCCATTACAATTATTATTATCTCACCTAATGCGAAGGCTGGAACTGCTTCTCTTTTGCGAGGCGTCTGATGTCAGATGGAAGTGATGAAGATGCTACTCGCAGCTGGTTTTCCAGGGTTAGGTCAGTCAGTCTTGAGCGTAACCTGGTCTTGGCAAGGCTTAGCTTTGAAAAGAACTGCTCACAGCGGTAGATTGTCCCAAACAGTGATGCAAACTTCAGTGCATGTCTCCTTAGAATGGGAAAATCCTCAGCCCCCACACACAGTTTGTAGAACTCAAGCAGAGGGAGGTTGTTGTACCTAGCTTTGAGCTCATCGTTGCTTTGCAGCTCAATGATTTCCAGCTGTAGGTTTTCAGGCACATCAGCTGGTTCCACATTGAACGGTGTTGCAAACATTTCCAGTTCCTTCTGGTAACGGTTCACATCCTGGAACCTCTCTCTGAAGGCCTGATGTAGTTTTGCACACTCACCAGCATACTCAGAGGTCACAGCAGGCTTTTGTTCTTGCAGAGTGGGAAAGTGCAGTGTTTCCCTTCTCCAGTTGCAATTGCCACAGCTTTAGTTTGGCTTCAAATGATTTCACATTTGAAAGCAGAGAGCTGAAAAGCTGGTTAGGACCTTGAAGTTTGACGCTCTGCGAGGTAGGCCTACTTGGTAATGTCCACCATGAAGCCCAAATCACAGAGCCACTTGCTATCACTGAGTTCCATGACTGGTTTCCCCTTCATTTCAGTTAACTGTTTTACCTCTTCCCTCAACTCGTAAAACCGCACAAGCATACTTGCGCGACTCAGCCAGCGCACCTCACAATGATAAATCAGATCTCCGTACTCCGACTCAAGCTCTCTCAGTAGCTCCTTAAACTGGCGACTGTTTAGTCCTCTGCTTTTAATGAAGTTTATGGTGGAAACAATGGTATGCATAACATTGTTGAGCTTCAGGGAATGTGCACACAGGTTCTCTTGATGTATGATACAGTGACATACAACCAACTCATTTGGATCGAGACTGAGACGACTCATTTCCTTTCTGACCAATGCAGTCAGTCCTTTCTGCACGCCCACCATGGCGGGGCATGGTCAAACTGCAGGTCACATTTGTTCATGGCCAAAACAACTTGTTCGAACAAATCCTCACCTCTGGTAGTGCCATGCATGGCTTGCAGAGACAGCATTTCCTCCCGAGTATCAAAAGCAGATGTAATCCCTCGCACAAAAATGGCTAATTGGGCGGTATTAGTTATGTCCGTTGTCTCGTCACAGGCCAAAGAGAAAAACTCGAAATCTCTTGCGGTGTCCTTCAGAGTTTTTTCAATGTCTTGTGCCATGTCAGTAATCCGATCCGACACAGTTCTTCGGGACGAACTAATACTTTGGAACACTTTTAATTTATCTGGTGCGAGAACCTCCGCGGCGGCAACAAGGCACTCCTTTACAAATTCACCATCTGAATGAGGCTTCATTTTTTTGCCGATTAGCTCACTTAAAACAAAACTAACGTGCGTGACGTTGTCTTGGTTAGCCTGTGGTCTTGCGAAAACCGCTTGTTGGGACACCAAACTCCGCCGAAGAGCGTTGAGCTTATCCGAACGAGCTTGCCCTTTCAGATCATCCATTTGTGCATGTTTCTGCTGTAATGCCGCTCGATATTAGCCTTTCTCATTACAGCAAGCGCGTCCCTACAAACGAGGCACACTGGCTTGCCTTTTACTTTGACGAAGAAATAGTCATTCGTCCATTTTCCCTGGAAAATCCGACATTCTGCATCCACCTTTCTCTTTTTAATACTCGCCATATTAAGTCCGCTGCTATTAATGATAGTGACACTGAAGTCTCGAAGACGTGACATGCCACGTTACGCTCGTGTTGCGTTCAAGGAACCTGAACTTCACCAGGAAAAAACATGGATGTATAGGGAAAAACAAGCAGTTGCTTGTTTAATTATATTGCGGTCTAGATTTCTTTAATTTCTTTTTTTGCAGTTGATTTTTTTTTTTTTGCGTTTATTTCAAAATTACCTCGAGGGCCTTATTAAATGGTCTCGCGGGCCGTATACGGCCCGGAGGCCGGAGGTTCCCCACCCCTGAATCGTTCATTAAAAACTGTATAATGGCTATTTTGCACATCCCTTTCAGGATTTTCAAAGGTTTATTGCCATATCATATACACAACTTGTCACATCCTGGCCCTGGCTGATCGCCTCACTCCCTCACCTGTGTATTTTCGTTCCCTGTAAATCACCTGCCTGGCCTCAATGAGCCTCAGCTGTCCCTAATCATTACTCCTCACCTGTGTATTTAGTCTATGCTGTTTCCTTGGTCAGTGCCAGTTCGTCTTGTCTGTATAGCAGAAAGTGTTTACTCTCCTGACGTAAGCTATTGTTCTAGCTGCTTAGCATTTGTACCAACCTAGTTGGTTGTTTTTTTTGTTGCTTCTTTAGTAGTTTTCCGCCAACTTAGTTGGTTGTTTTTCGTTGCTTCCAGTCAGTACATTTTTTGATCATTGCCTGTTTTATTTTTACCTTTTGGATTAAACGTTTGACTAAAGACTAGGGATGGGTATCGATACCGGTATTTTTCGATACTCTTATCGATACTTTTCAATAATCTATAGACATGAATACAAGATGTGAAGATTAAACAGTCATTTTATTGTAATTTTCTTGCAGAAATAACTGTGTAACTTATACATTAGCTTCTCAGAAGCAGACAAAAATAAATAAAATAACTTAAAGGGGCCTGACTCGCCCTATCATGCTTTTTGGGGTTTTCCCTCAGACAGAGGATGAAAAGAGGCATTGTTTTAATTTTTTTTTAACATTTGTAAATCAGTTACATCTTCATCCAGAAATTTCAAACTGACAACCTAGCTCGAAGAGATCCTTAAAACATTGTCCTACAGCGACATCATGCAAAACTGTGATATGAAGAAATTGGTAAAAAGGCTAAGATGGCAAAAAGATAAAGGCGAGTACGTATATTATTCTGGATTGTACTTTTAAATCATCACAAAATAAATGATGTGCTGAACTGAAACACGTCAAAATGTGTCTGAAGTTTCAAACATAGAGCAAAGTATTTGAGCTTAAAATATGTCAATTCCTAGTAAACGACCAACAATTGCTGAACCATACATTGAAACGTTGACCTTTAACATTTAAATGCAGTTTTCCAATTCACAATGACATCTGTAAGTTTAACTGGTTTATAAAGCATTAAATGAAAGGCCAAATTATTATAGGTGTAGGAGCTCACATTAATACACTGTCAGTGTTAATAAACTAAACAAAGACAAGGCGATGTGCCTGCAAGACTACACTCAGGTAAAAAAGCATATTACCCATGCGCAGCAGCTAACCTGCCTGTGAGCCTTCGCTCAGGTCACATTTACACACGGCGCGGCTGAAGCTCGCTAGCACTAGCAGTATCGCTAGCAGCCACATTGTTTAGGCTGTCAAATACGCTGCACCGTTTTAGATTCAATGAGTGTCTCGTTTGCAAATGCTTCATTAAGTTGCTTGTGTTACCCCCTTTACAAGCAACTAATTGAGTACATAGATTGCACCTTGCACTATCGCCACTACATTTTTGAAAGTGCACCCAGACCTTCGATCGCTTCGCTCTGTCCGCCATGCCTGCGGGAGTCTCACAAGAATAATAAGAGCGCTGTTGAGAGAGATGACGAGTGCATTTACAGTGGCCAATCAGAGGGGTCTCAAACCGGATACATCACACGATGAGGGTTCCCAACCAACCAGAATGGTTTAAAGTTAAACTAAGGAAGTAGACGTAACACATATACCGATAGCAGCACCGTTTGTCCAGCGGCTTAACGGTATACCGATACCGTCCAATCAGGTACCGGTATTGACTTGGTACCGGTTCTCGATACCCATCCCTACTAAAGACCTTTTTGCCTGGTTGTGGTCTTGAGTCCTATTTTTTGCTCCTGCCCATACTTGTGTCTGATAGTACAAACTGGCCAGCATGGACTCTGCCAGAACTGGAGAGGGGGACTCGAGAGGGGACTGGAGAGGGGACTCGAGAAGGGACTCGAGAGGGGACCTGACAGGGAACTGGAGAGGGAACTAGAGAGGAGACTGGAGAGGGGACTGGAGAGGGGACTCGAGAGGGGACTCGAGAGGAGACTCGAGAGGGAACTGGAGAGGGGACTGGAGAGGGGACTCGAGAGGGGACCCGAGAGGGGACCCGAGAGGGGACTCGGGTAGGAACTGGAGAGGGGACTCGGGTAGGAACTGGAGAGGGGACTCGGGTAGGAACTGGAGAGGGGACTCGGGTAGGAACTGGAGAGGGGACTCGGGTAGGAACTTGAGAGGGGACTTGAGAGGGAACTTGTGTCGGTCGGTACACCGACAGGACACGGGGAGCTGGCGTCGTCTGGGGAGCCAGCAGGAGACGAGGTGCTGGAGTCGGCCGGTACGCCGACAAGACTCGGGGAGCTGGCGTCGGCTGGGGAGCCAGCAGGAGACGAGGTGCTGGAGTCGGGACCATGACTGTATGGGCCAGCTCTGGTGCAGGGACCACGGTTGTAAGATCCAGTTCTGGAGCCGGAAACATGGCTGTAAGGTCCGGAGCTGAAGCCTGGATCATGGCTGTGTGGGCTGGTTTTGGAGCCGGAAACATGGCTGCTGGGGCCGGCACTGGAGCCGGAACCATGGCTGCTGGGCAAGGAACCGGAACACGTATCCATGGCTGTGTGGGGTGGTACTGGAGCACGGTACCATGGCTATGTGGGATGGTACTGGAGCACGGAACCATGGCTGCTGGGTCCGGCACTGGATCCGGAACCATGGCTGTTGGGGCCTGTACTGGAGCCGGAACCATGGCTGCTGGGGCTCGGGCTGCTAGCCTGGCCTTGCGACGACTCCTCTTAGCAGCCTCCTGAATACTCCGTGGACCTCCATAAGCCTGACGAGTTCCGGAATACGACTCCTGGACAGGAGCAGGAACTGGGGCAGAAGCACGGGTTGACTTCAGGCGGAACCCACCAAGGCGTATGGTGCCAGGTTGGGAATTGGGAGACAGGGAGCTAGCATGCCTGGAATCACATGCTTGAAGGAAGTCCAAAATCCAGTCAGGTAAAAACTCAACAAAACATGGTTTCTCTGCTGCCAACCGGAGCGCCTCTACCAGAGCGGCCCTCGTCTGCCGAACACTGGACGCTCCCTTCCACCAATCGAAGCAGCAAGCCAGATAGAAGGTTACATGCTGTAATTCAACCTCCCATGGATCATCTGCTGGGTCCATTTTGTGGTCGGTTCGTTCTGTCACGGTGTGTGAAGCAGGTAGTACCCAAATGCAGAATAAAGTGACAATTCCTTTATTTCAAGGCTAGGTGAAACAACAAAGACAAAACAGAACACTCACCGACGAACTAGTCATGACAAAAGACAAACCGACAAAGACAGACAGAAAAACCAGAACTTAAATACACACAAGACTAATCACACAAACAAGACACAGGTGAGGAGGGAGGAGAAAACACAGGGGCCACAGGTGAACACAATCGGGTAATCAGACACACCAGGGAAACTAACGACAGGGAACCACAGACAAATCCAAACAAGACAAAACACAACGCAGACAGAAAACCAAAAACAGATATAGACAAGACAAAACACCACAAAGACAGATCGTGACAATACCTTGATTAAAACAAACTTAATCTTCAGCAAACTATTGTTGTAAATGACTTTCAGCTGAGGGAATATAGTGATGAGATTCTTCACAAGGACCATCTTTTCAGTGTTGGATGGATAATTAAGGATAAAAATGAATGACAAGTGAGCTATTTATTTTTTATTTTTCAAAAAGAATACAACAGTTCTAGCATACAAATATTACAAATGCGTGATAATAAAGCAATTGGTTATAAAGAATGTCCTTTTGTATCAAGCAAATAAAAAAACAATTTTTACAACCAATTATATTTATATATATATATATATATATATATGCAATTTTCGCCAGATACAGCCCACTCAAAAATATATTGTTTTATATAAAATGTATTCATATATATGCAATTTTCGACAGATACAGCCCACTCAAAAATATATTGTTTTATATAAAATTAATTTATATATATATATATATATTAGCTGTACACTTTACGAATATAATAATTTTGTATGGACAACTTTACCATTCAATCTCGTCCAACTGATTTTGCTGCCGTCACTCCTCGGTTCTTGGTAGTTCAGGCATTTATCAAACCTGGCAACCCCGGGTTTCCTGGCAGCTGTCAATCAAAGTCCAGTGGCTCCGCCCCAAAGTGCCAGAAACTTTTCACGCGCGCGTAGACAGACTCCGCGAGGCTGACACTCCCGCGAGCAAGAGGGCTGTCTCTCTCGCTCGCGGGCGCAGAGCGGCTCGCGGGGGTTTAATCTGCGCGCGAGGGTCATTTTATGCGCGTGTAAAAGCACATTTTCCGCTCGTGAGTAGCTTGTTTTATGCGCTAGAATATTGACCCAAATCTGACTCCATACAAGGGAGCAGGATTTACCACCAAGAGCAGGAGTTTACCGGGCTTCGCCAGGAATAGCTTGGTTTCAGTCACGTGACTTCTACGACGCGCGAAATTCAAGTGGAGGTCAGGAAGTGAAAACGCAATCATTCATCAACGCAGGAATCATGGAGGACACCGACTATGTCAAACAATTAAATGAACCTGCACGCCGCAGATATCGTGAAAAAATCACAGCACACATCGGATACGATCCGTATCAGCTGAAAAAGAGCGACTTTTCTCGTGATTTATCAGATTTGCCTGCTGTCGAGGCGATGGATATCACCAGCTACCTCGTCCTTCATACCTCCTACTACACGGCTAGCCAAATGAAAGCGTATAAAAGCCTGGAAGCTTTCAACTACTTCGTGTGTGGATGGGTGAATGACCAAAAAGGCATTAAACAAATGTCGCCTTGTTTTTGCCCGGGTGAGTGTGAACTACCTATACCTTCTTACCTCTAAGTAGCATTATTAGGAGACATCTAGCTAGCTAACTTTAGCTACATGGACTCATGTAAGGCAGGGTTACGGCTGTCGCCTTGCCTTCAGCATTAACTGGCCTGTGAGTGTTCTGTGTGTGTGTGTGTATATATATATATGTGTGTTATGATTACATGTAGGTACTATGGTTACCGCGTCGGCGACGTTGTTTCGTTCCTCTTGATGACGCTACTTAAGCTGCGACGTTGTTGACATTCGGGGCGCTGGATCTGTGCTAGGACGCCATGCTACCATACCTCAGAATGTTTGTGTGTTATTGGTGCTTATGTGTGTGTCCTTACGATATTGTTAACAGAGGTTAACTCGGGTGCTTATGGTGTGTGTGTACTTAGGATATTGATGTGAGTGTATGTGTTCAGCTTAGGATATATTGTGTTTTGGTGACGGCGTTGTACTTGTGCGAAACGTCTCACCAGTTCTGTCTTAAGTGTCCTGATTCGTGACTGTGATATTCTGTGGCCTTCGTTTTTGTGTACTGTTGTGTATAGACAGCTCAGAGCCTTTGAACAGCCTTCACGTTGTTTATATCACTCTATGTTGAGGTTAATATTAAAAACAACCTCTTTACCAAGACCATCTGGTTATGTGTTGCTTCCCTTTTACCCCGAAACGAGCTGGGGACGTAACTTAACTATACTAGCTAGCTATGGCTTGATGTTTTTAAATGTATGTTACTAACTAGCAAGTTGTTAACTGGAGCTTCAATTTTGTAGGTCAACCATTCCCAGAGGTCTGGAGAAACACCATTAAAAACGTGGATTGTAGCTAAAGAAGATGGAGAGGTTGTTACAGCACACTGTAACTGTATGGCTGGGTAAGTCATAAAATAAATATCCCAACCCAAAGCATATTTGACACAACACTTAAGCTCAGACAAAATAATGCCTGCTATAATATTCATGTTATACCATTACTAGCTTTTACGATCAATCTAGTTATTCTAGTATGTCTCTGTCTATACAGTTTGTCAGAATCCTGCTCACATGTTGGAGCAGTTCTGTTTGCAATCGAAGCAGGTGTGAAGATGAGAGAGACTGCATCCTGCACCACTGAGAAGTGCAAGTGGCTAATGCCATCACATGTCAAAAAGGTATTCAGACCCCAGTGGTCAGTCAGCTGTTCATGCCGTCCTTGCCGGTCTCATTGTTACACTGCACCTACATGTATGTTCACATACATGTTGGTCTGTCTCTCACATGTGCAGATTCCTGCTGCTCCAGTTGCGATGATAGACTTTTCATCTGTAAAATCCAAAAAGCAAAAACTGGATGATGCCATTGCTGGAAGGACAGGTGAGAAGCACACATTTCAGCGTCCCACAGTCCAAGGTTCAAAATTGGAGCGAGGATCAGAGAGGTATATGCAGTTTTTCAAGACTTTGAGCAGAAATTCCCCAAGAAGTGCTGCACTGATGTCCAGGGAACCATATTACAAAGGATTTGTCCCTAAATCTGTGAGCAAGCTACCTAAACCACTACCTCAGTATAGGACACCAGAGATGCTACAGCTATCCCCAACAGAGTTGCAGAATGCATGCCAGGACTTCAGACAGGAAGAGCTGACACAGCCACAGGTCCAGGCAGTAGAGGAGGAGACCAGAAACCAGAGCTTATCACCAATATGGTTTAGCCAAAGAGCAGGAAGGATCACAGCCTCAAGACTGAAGCAGGTTCTACAG
Organism: Gymnodraco acuticeps; assembly: GCF_902827175.1. Lineage (NCBI taxonomy): Eukaryota > Metazoa > Chordata > Actinopteri > Perciformes > Bathydraconidae > Gymnodraco > Gymnodraco acuticeps. The sequence goes on from NW_022992351.1 coordinate 10,351,650, forward strand.
ACTAGTCTTGCACAGCCATCAAAGTCCTTGATCAAGTCCATATGCTACCCAGAGGCACACAAGTTCTCTACAGCTGCAACAAGGTATTTATTAGGGATTAGGGAGCCAATCAGAATGGAGTATTCACCCAGACCATGGTATAATTAAGCAATAGCTCACGACAGGCCGTGGTATTTGTTCATTATATCACAGCTAAGGGGCGTGGTTCGGCCCGACGCGAAGCGTCTGGACCGCTACGTAAAAAGGAGGGTTTCTGCCCCGTTACTTCTCCGCTGCTTCCTTGTTCCAGTTTGAAAAGCAAACTGCAGGCAATTTGCTTTTCAACGCAACTGCATACAGTTTTTCTCAGACGCGGAGGGATACCGACTTGTTGTGAAAAGTAACTTACAATTCTACCCGTGGTATACGCTGATTATATCACGGCTAATAACCAATCAGATTGCTTGATTTGACTTGTCCGTTTTATAATGTACAATGTTCTATTTCTGTTCCTTGTTGTATACATTACAGGTATGGATGCAAATACGAGGCAACTGCCCGAAAGCAGTATGAAGGAGTACAAAGTCTGCACCACCAGGGTTTCAGCTGTAAAGACAGCGGGCTTTGGCTGAACCCCCAATGGCCATACATGGGAGCGTCGCCAGACGGTTGTGTCACATGCACCTGCCATGGAACTGGTATCTGTGAGATAAAGGTAAGTTATTTGTTCAGTATTGTGCTACAGTAAAGCGGGTAAGTATAGGATTGTGACGTGATCCTGAGTCTGGGGATCCTCTCCCAATACATTTTGAGCTGCAGACACTTATTTACAGTACAATATATTGCTTTTCTTTTCATTGAACTTTTAGTGCCCACACAGCAAACAAGAGGAGGCCAATCTTCGCCTGTGTGCTGGAGAACAGGGCTTCTGTCTCGTCAACGATGGGGGCACTGTGAAGCTGGACAGGAGACATGCCTACTACCATCAAGTACAGGCTCAGCTCCACGTCGTTGACGTTGACTACTGCGACTTTGTTGTCTGGACTAAAAATGACCTCTTTGTAGAGAATTGTGCGTGATGTGGACCTGTGGGACAACATCATTCCCAGAGTTGAGAGTTTCTTCAGACTATGTGTTCTCCCTGAAGTGTTGGGACAGCAACTTACAAGGGGAAAGGTACAAGTCATAAAGAGTTGGTGTGCTCATTTTTTTCCACAAGAACATGTTAGTGCATAACTATCAGGTAACTAAAAGCCTCCTCTCCCTGTCTGCTGTTCCATTTTTCAGTTTCAGTTGCAAGATGATCAGGAGGGAGAGAAGGCGTGATTACCAGCACCTGTGGTCTGTCCTGGTCCCGGAAGTTGTGGTTCTCTCCTTGTTGCATTATTATTTGCACAGTGGCAGCTCTTTAACCTGCATTACAGCACCTTCATATTCACTGACCACACTCACTAGAGGAAGTAGGGCTGTGTGATATATTGCTATTGTAAAAAATATGTTTACTGAAAAGATTAAATGATACTAAGAAGACTGAATAATACATGGTTTCTTATTTACATTTACAATAACCCTCAATGGCCATACATGGGAACGTCACCAGACCAATTGTCATCTCTAGAATATTGATGAATGAATTAAGCCTGAATGTAGATGAAAGTTGTATATTGAGTAGGGCTACACAATTTACAACACACAAAAATATGTTTACTGAAAAGACTTGAACACAAGATGTTTGAACACAAAAAGATGTTTACTGAAAAGATTAAATGATACTGAATAATACATGGTTTCTTATTTACAAGACTACAGCTCCATGACTTTACTCCAATGGGACGACAGACACTGACAGATTAGACAAGGCACAGCAAATAACCCCAATCTTGTCAATTAATGCTAGTGCCTCACCTGGTTTTGTTAGCATGTGCTCTATGGGCACAGCCCTGCTTTGCAGAATCTGATATTTTCTTCTGACTAATCCTATGACAATTTCGACATGAATACGCACATTAGCTATTTTTCTTGTCTCTTCCACCTCGTATGCTGACAGCTGACTTTTCCCCCTGGTGAATGCAGGCATCTTTAGTGAAGCACAGTAAAATCCCACACTATCGGCAATATCGAACCCACGGTCTGCTAGGACAATATCTCCAGGTAACAGGTTTTTTAGGAGCCCACTCTGTATTGTGATCTGTTTATCACTAACTCTTCCTCCCCAGGCACAAGATATGTAAGTGTCATAGCCTTGGGGAGCAACACCAATCAGAAATTTAACAGTATGGTGATGCTTGTAGTTGGACCATGTTTGTGCTCTAGCTCAGGGGTGGCCAACCAGTCAGAGGTTAAGAGCCACATTGTTTCTATGTTACTGCAAAGAGCCACATCAAACACACAGTCACTGATACCGCTTGTTTCCGTTTTTTAGTTTTCTGGAGACAAGATTTCAACCACGTCACTGATGCATTTTTGTGGCATTGGGATATATATTTTTTAAATCCTCTGGAGCAGAGAGAGGAGCTGTGGATTATTGTTATTGATTAATGCATCAGTGTTTCTTAGGGTCAAAAACACTAAACTCACAACTTAAAATGAAAGCGTTTAGTTTATTTAATAAAAGAGCACATGTTCAATGTGAAAAGTGACAGTAGTTATAGATTATTTGTAATTTGGTGCTATATATATTTTTTTTTTTTAAATTATATATATTTTTTAAACACCTTGAATTTCAGGGGGGGGCGCGGGGCTCCGTTGGCGGGGCACAGCGCCCCTCCAAAACAATGGTAGGGGAAACACTGGATAGTGTTTAATCAACGATAGGTTTCCCCCCCTCAAAGGTGATTGGTTCACTGCGTCGCAGGTATTATTGTGATTGGCTCTTGGGCCACATCAAAATTAGACTTGCTGTCATCCTCTCATACTGACACCTGACACCACACATACGGGACGAAAGTAACGGAGCGATTTTATCCGAGCCCAAACCACTTTGACCGGCCAAATTACGTTAATACTTAACAGACCTACTAAATATCAGGTTTAACTGTCAGGAGTAGCTAGTGTTGTCACGATACCAACATTTTGGTTTCGATACCAAGTCAAGAATTGCGATTCCGATTATTTTTCGATACTTTTCTTAAAAAACAGTCTTAAATGTAATTATTGTGCTTTATTTCACACCAGAACCATAACACAAACTTTTAAACAATGAGAACAATAAATTAAATAAATGACAAGATTTCCTATTAAATAAAATTAATACATTTCTCACAGACAGGCCTCGTGGTGTCCGTAGGCTTGCCCTCACTGTCAGAGATATAGCTCAAATACTTCCAAATTTCGCTTCTGGCGTCTTTTTTGTCAACAAGCCGAGGCGCAGCGGCAGTTGCACTCCCACTTGCAGCCATGCTTCTCGTTTTCTCACATGCTCTGGCAGCTAGCGCGTGCACAAGAGAGGGGAGGGACTTAGAGCGTGCTTGAGAGGGGCGGGACTGCAGGCACGGCTGCAGTGCAGGGAGTGGAAGCAGAGCGCTGAACACACACGGCTCTTATTAAAACGGCGCTTTCTCACCGGAGTACTTTCCCCCGTCATTCTTAAAGTACCGATACTAATGAAACGGAGGAATCGTAACATTTTTAACGGCAGGGTATCGCGGTACCTTTCAAGTATCGGTACACCGTGCAACACTAGTCAGGAGTCAGTGTCTCTCCCCCAAACTCACACATATACAATTCGATATGAACTGAAGAGCCGCATGAAACTAGGCAAAGAGCCGCATGCGGCTCGAGAGCCGCGGGTTGGCCACCCCTGCTCTAGCTAGTAAATTAGAGGGCCTCTCAATAAAAACTTCAAAACAGTCAACAATCACAGCAACTCTACATCCAAATGCCTGTCTGAATCCCATTGGCATTGTAGCTTGAAGTACATGTCGCTCTGGCCACTCAATTATAAATTCTGTACTCTCGTGAAGTATGTCAATTAACTTATGCCAAATTCTAGAAGCAGTGGAGAGAGATGTTGAACCTGAAAGCCAAATCTTTCAGAGGGAGATTTAGTCTCAGCCTCAGCAAAACTAAAATGAACTGTTCAAATTTGGAGAGCACAGACATAGGGCCACAGGTGATGTAGGGCTCGCACAGTTGAAAAACCTGAAGTAAAACTAAGAAGTTGGGGAGCCCGGTGTAAAACTTTGTCTTCTCTTCGTTGTTCTCAAAGGACTCCTGGTTGAACTTTGTGTCCAGTGCCTTTGTCCGAAGATCTCCCAGCTCTGTTGTGTTCTGTCTCAGAACATCCTCTATCCTCTCGATGTCCTCCATCGTTAAATCAGTCTGGCCTCCTGCATCTGCATACAATATAGCAAGCATAATTTGTTATTTAAAATAATCAAATATGAATGTGAATTGTTGTGAAGTTATCTTTTTGACAACCTTTTTACAGACATGCAAGTTCTCTGTTCCAATTATTGCAGATTCTCAAGTTAGTACTCTATTTTCTAAACCTAAACCTAATTCAAAGTTTGCATTGATTTTTTGACAATCACATTTGTAATATTTAATAATAATGCTGGTGGTTTATTTACCTTGTTGGTCATTTAATATCCCACTGGTGTCCTCTGGTTGTGGGCTGTCAGACGGGGGCTGCGTCGGTTCTGGGCTCTCGGTTGTCTGCAGGAGATCCAACAAAGCCTCTGCACATTCTGATTGTCTTTGTTGGTCTTCCTTGAGCTCCATCCTCTGCTCTCGTCGAAGAGATGCCTCTGATCTGAGCTTACTTGTTGTGTGGTAACCGAGGCTAACAGTGGGAGCTCAGTCTACCGACTCAACTTCACCCAAAGCGCTAGGGCACCCTAAAAAGTCCCAACAAAGTCCATATTAGACTACAGGTAACTTAAACATGATCAGTATTACTAGGTAAATAAGCATTTAACCACAACCCAATAATACATAAACAAATCCACAAAAACCAAGTTAGCTAATACCTCTGATGAAGTGGTCGCTGCAGACACGTGCATTAGACGACTCTGCTCCTCCCGACCGCAGATGTAGGTTTGAAAGCCATTTTTCCGGCGTTCTTCGGTTAGCTTCTTAAATTGCTCAGCTTTATGGACGACAACCTTCGGCACTCGGTAAAACCTCTTGTTTTTCTCTCGGCCGGATCGATTGGAACAACCGTAAACTACACAACACACCGGCATTTTCACAATGGTAACAGCAGCTAGATCCTCTGTAGAAAATTAATTCCTGACCTCCAATGGAATTTCGCGCCAAAGGAACGCAGCGCTGTGACGTCAAGTGAAACCAAGCTATTAAGGTTGATGGCCGAGAGACAGGAGTCTGTTTTGTCGTCTTTTGGTGGGCAAGTCTGTTATTTGGTCGAAAATATCGAAAAACTATTACTCCAGCCAAGTCCTCCAGCTCCCCCATTGCCTGTTTTCCCAGTGGATCCTACTCCAGTCCAGTCTCCAACTCCGACCCTGTCCCCTCACCTCTCCCGACCAGAGCGGTTTTCCGGGGATTCCGGTGATTGTCGGGCTTTCCTGGCTCAGTGCGGCCTCCACTTTGAGCTCCAGGCTGCATGCTACCCATCTGAGCGCTCAAGGGTGGCATACATTGTCTCCCACCTTTCTGGCCGAGCTGTGGCTTGGGCGACGGCAGAGTGGGTGCGAGGGTCTCCTGTTTGTGACTCCCTCGATCTCTTCTCTGAGACCTTCACCAAAATTTTCCAGCACATCCCACCAGGGCAGGAGGCAGCCAGAGCACTCGTTGACATCACTGAAAGCAGGGATCTTCACGTTGCTGAAGCTTGACTTCCGGAAGTAGGTGGCGCAGCACTGCTGCGACCCGGGCTCCTGTCTTGTGCTGCAGTTGTTGTGTATTTATGTCTGGTTAAACGTTCCGTCCTTGATTTAAACCACACGCTTTAATCAAGAGACTGTGTGTGTGTATGTTGGTACAATGACGACCCTTGCCAAACATTACAGGGAGGAAACAACTTGGCCCTGTCATACACCAGAGACGCACTGCTGGCCCTCCGTGCTGTGGGAAGCTTCCCATCCCCCAACCTGCCGGAGGACATACGATCTACGGCTCCGAGGAGACGTCTCCGTAGAAGGGGAAGGAGGGGAGGAGTACGGCAGCGCCTCAGACAGAGAGGCAACAGGCCGCCTTTACCCTCCATGATACTCAGTAATGTGAGGTCGCTACGGAGGAAAATGGAAGAGCTGCGGATCAACGCTACAGCCTGTTTCGAGTACCGTGAGTCGTCTATTATGGTGTTTTGTGAGACATGGCTTCATCAGGATATTCCCGACTCTTTGTGTGAACTGGAGGGTTTTTCCCTCATCCGCTCGGACAGGAGTGAAACGTCAGGGAAAGGCAAAGGTGGGGGCATCTGTGTATTTATCAATGACAAGTGGTGCAGACAACACACTTTACGTAAGACTATCTGCAGCCCCGACGTTGAACTTATGTGCTTGAGCCTAAGACACCTGTACCTGCCTAGAGAGTTTGGGAATATAATTCTCTGCACTGTTTATATTCCACCCAGCGGGAACGCAGCAAATGCAGCTGCTCAAATCACTGACTGTGTTCACCAGCAGCTACTACACACTCCTGACGCTCCGGTTTTTATTCTAGGGGACTTTAATCATTGCAAACTTGAACTGTCACTACCCGGTTTTCAACAATACGTTAACTTACATGTGAGACCCGGGAAGATAAAATTCTAGACAAATGTTACGGAAATGTGAACAACGCATATGTGAGTAGAGCCAAACCCCCGCTTTCGAACTCGGACCATAACACTGTTCATCTAATACCTACCTACAAAACGGTTCTCAAGCGTAGTAAACCACAGACCAAGACTGTAAAGGTTTGGACTAGTGACAGCATAGAGTATCTTAAAGGATATTTTCGCTCTACTGAGTGGAGTATCTTTCATGAGATGGACGTGGATAATGCTACTGAGACGGTAACTGACTATATACAATTCTGTGTTGACAATGTGATACCTCAGAAAGAAATAACTGTGTACTCCAACAACAAACCATACATAACTAAAGAGTTTAAGGACTTCATCAATCATCAAAATATAGCTTTTAAAAACCGGGATAAAACGCAACTGAAATGTGTGCAAAAGGAGCTTAACCACATGGTCAGAGAAGCTAGAAGGAGACATAAGGACATTATTGAACAGAACTTTTCTACAATGAACTCCAAGGAACTTTGGGACACTATGAAGGCAATCATAAATATGACTCCAGCTAAAAAAACTCTCTGTACCTCTGATGACCTGCAAAAAGCAATTGAACTGAATGACTTTTTCAAGAGATTTGAAACCCAGGACTTCTCCTCCGAATGTACAGACATCTTAGAGACAATCTCTGCTACTGACCAGGATGAAAGGGTGGTGACCTTTAAAAGGTCCGATCACTTTTTAAACACACCTGTACTAAGAAGGCCACAGGGCCAGATGGCATCTCTGCATTCCTTCTCAAGACATTTGCAGAAGAACTGACATTAGCATGGTGTCCCATATTTCAAAAATCTGTTGATCTTCACACCATCCCCACCCTCTGGAAAAAATCAATAATAAAACCTGTCCCCAAAAAACCTTGTCCAAAGGTAAACAATGATTTTAGGCCTGTTGCATTGACATCCATTATCATTACCATTCTCCCCCCACTACCATCCTGCCTCCCTCATGTATGGTGGGTGCTGTTACCTGGGCTATTGAGGAGAGGGTCAAAGAAGCAAATGTTGGTAACCCAGGGCCGAATGGTTGCTCTCGGAACAGGTTGTTTGTGCCCTCTCCTCTTCGCTCTCAGGTCATCCACTGGGCTCACGCGTACCCTCTCTCCTGCCATCCGGGGATCAAATGGACCATGTTTGTGGTCAAGCAACGCTTCTGGGGGCCCAAAATGGAGAGTGAGGTGGGGGAGTATGTTGCTGCTTGCCCGGTGTGTGCTCGGAACAAAGTTTCTCGTCGGCCTTCCCCTGGTCCCTTGGTCGGACGTCTCTCTGGACTTTGTAACGGGTCTTCCCCTGTCCCAGGGTAACACAACCATTTTGACCATTGTCAACAGATTCTCAAAGTTGGTGCACTTTGTTCCTCTGCCCAAGTTACCCTCTGCCAAGGAAACGGCGGTGGTTGTCCTGTCCAATGTTTTCCGGTTACATGGCTTCCCTAAAGATGTTGTGTCGGATCAGGGTCCCCAGTTCGTCTCTACATTTTGGAAGGAGTTCTGTGCTCTCCTGGGTGCCACCGTTAGCCTCTCCTCCGGCCATCACCCTTAGTCCAACGGACAGACCGAGGGGCTCAACCAGGAGTTAGAGACCGGTCTGCGCTGTCTCGTCTCTCAGAACCCCACTACTTGGAGTAAGAATCTTATCTGGGTTGAGTATGCGCACAACACCTTGCCTTGCTCTTCTACTGGTCTTTCCCCATTTCAGTGTGCTTATGGCTACCAACCGCCCCTGTTTCCGTCCCTGGAGGGAGAGGTCAGGGTTCCTTCTGCCTTGGCACTGATTCGGAGGTGCCGTCGCATCTGGACTGGGGCTAGACAAGTGCTGCTTAGAACGTGTGCTCGGTACAAGAGGGCAGCAGACAGCAGACGGATCCCTGCTCCCACCTATCGTGTCGGCCAGAGAATATGGCTCTCCACTCAGGACCTTCCTCTTCGAGTCGAGTCCCGTACATTGGCTCCTCGCTTTGTTGGTCCCTTCCCTGTCTCAAAGATTATTAATCCTGTTGCTGTGAGACTCAAGCTTCCCAGGTCCATGAGGTCGCACCCAACTTTCCATGTGGCTCGGATCAAGCCGGTCAAAGATAGCCCTCTGGTCCCTGCCTCCAGACCCCCACCGCCCCCCCGGTTCCTTGATGGAGGGCCAGTTTATTCTGTCAAGCGGCTCTTGGCGGCTCGCCGGGGTCGTGGACGCCAGTATCTGGTAGATTGGGAGGGCTATGGTCCTGAGGAGAGGGATTGGGTATCTTCAAAGAACATTGTCGACCCATACCTCATCCGGAATTTCCACAGTCATCATCCAGACGAGCCTGGACCGTCCGGTGCCGGTCGTTGAGGGGGGGGGGGTACTGTCACATCCTGTCCCTGGCTGATCAACTCACTCCCTCACCTGTGTATTTTCGTTCTCTGTTAATCACCTGCCTGGCCTCAATGAGCCTCAGCTGTCCCTAATCATTACTCCTCACCTGTGTATTTGGTCAGTGCCAGTTCGTCTTGTCTGTATAGCAGAAAGTGCTCCATGTTACTCTCCTGACGTAAGCTATTGTTCTAGCTGCTTAGCATTTGTACCAACCTAGTTGGTTGTTTTTGTTGTTGCTTCTTTAGTAGTTTTCCGCCAACTTAGTTGGTTGTTTTTCATTGCTTCCAGTCAGTACATTTTTTGATCATTGCCTGTTTTATTTATTCCTTTTGGATTAAACGTTTGACTAAAGACTAGGGATGGGTATCGTTAGGATTGTATCGATACCGATACCGGCACTGCTTATTGGTATCGGTATTTTTCTATACTCTTATTAAGACCTTTTTGCCTGGTTGTGCTCTTGAGTCCTATTTTTTGCTCGTGCCCGTACTTGTGTCTGATACAACTACGTTGAAGTTATGCAATGAACTTGGGTCGCAGGTTCCTCAACAGTGCATTACAAGACATCTATCAATATGTGTGTATAGCCCCACCATTAAACTGTCATATTCTGCACATTTATTTTACTATCTACATACATAAGAGTATAATTCATATGTATAATATCAGTTAAAATAAGTGCTTCAACATTGTTAATATATTAGACGTTAAGTACTTTGTCAGGCTTAATATTTATCTGTAGATACACCCAAAGCTTTTTTCTTATTAAAAAGAAAACCTAAAGTATTCTTTAATGTTTAAATAAAGGTGAATTTAATTTTTCTGTTTTGCACATCCTCCTATTAATATCTTTGTACATCCGGCAGTAAACTGTTTTATTGTAGAGATCATTTACAGTATATTCTTGATTTTTTATATTCTATCATTGACCTTCTACTTTCCCCCTATTTTGTATGTAATCTTAATATTTTTTTCATCTAATATAACGTATTAAAAATATAATTCAATAACGGGCTCTAACCACTAGGCGGTGCACACAGCTTACAATGCCATAATAACTTTTTATTATTAGTGTAGGACACTTATGTATGTATAACATCTGAAGATGTGTAGTTTTATTCATGTTTTCACATCATTTTACAGGATATTGCTATATTATTTCACATGTTTTACTTCTACACATTAATATCTGATTTGTAAAACATCACAAACAGAAAAGTATATCCATCATTTAATGGTAATCTATTGAAATTATGATTCTATAGATGTGTCTCCCATCACCCAAAACCCCTGACTATTCTTTCAACTCAGTATTTACATTCTTATATTCAAAGAAAATCAGTAATATCTTTAAAAACTACAAGTCCTTTTCTATCAGCTGTGCACCGTTATGGTGTAAATATAACCTATCTACCAATTGGATCAAATATAAAAGTCAGCCGAATTAGTATTGATACTGCAAGGAGACGTATTGTCCATCCATCCATCCATCTTCTCCCGCTTATCCGTGGTCGGGTCGCGGGGGTAGCAGTTCCAGCAGAGAGCCCCAAACTTTATTTTCCCTGGCGACATCAACCAGCTCTGACTGGGGGATCCCAAGGCGCTCCCAGGCTAGCGAAGAGATATAATCCCTCCACCTGGTCCTACGTCTACCCCTTGGTCTCTTCCCAGCTGGACGTGCCTGGAACACCTCCCTAGGGAGGCGCCCAGGTGGCATCCTAACTAGGTGCCCGAACCACCTCAACTGGCTCCTTTCGACGCGAAGGAGGAGCGGCTCAACTCCGAGTCCCTCCCTGATGACCGAACTTCTCACCTTATCCCTAAGGGAGACACCAGCCACCCTGCGGAGAAAACCCATCTCGGCCGCTTGTATCCGCGATCTCATTCTTTCGGTCATGACCCATCCTTCATGACCATAGGTGAGGGTAGGAAAAAAAATGGCCCGGTAGACAGAGAGCTTTGCCTTCTGGCTCAGCTCCCTTTTCGTCACAACGGTGCGGTAAAGCGACTGCAGTACCGCTCCCGCTGCTCCGATTATCCGGCCCATCTCACGCTCCATTGTTCCCTCACTCGAGAACAAGACCCCGAGATACTTGAACTCCTTCACTTGGGGTAAGGACTCATTCCCTACTTGGAGTGGACAGTCCATCGGTTTCCTGCTGAGAACCATGGCCTCAGATTTGGAGGTGCTGATCCTCATCCCAGCCGCTTCACACTCGGTTGTGAACCGATCCAGTGAGTGCTGAAGGTCGCAGACCGATGAAGTCATTAGAACCACATCATCTGCAAAAAGCAGTGGTGCAATCCTTAGTCCACCGAACTGCAGACCCCTGCCCCCATGACTACAGCTCGAAATCCGATCCATGTATATTACAAACAGGATTGGTGACAAAGCGCAGCCCTGGCGGAGGCCAACCCTCACCGGAAATGGGTCCGACTTACTGCCGAGGACCCGGACACAGCTCTCGCTTTGGGAGTACAGAGATTGGATGGCCCTGAGTAGAGACCCCCTCACCCCATACTCCTGCAGCACCTCCCACAGTAACTCCCTGGGAACTCGGTCATACGCCTTCTCCAAGTCTACAAAACACATGTAGACCGGATAAGCGTACTCCCAGGCCCCCTCCAGGATCCTTGCGAGAGTAAAAAGCTGATCCGTCGTTCCACGACCAGGACGGAATCCGCATTGTTCCTCCTCAATCTGAGGTTCGACAATCGGCCTGACCCTCCTTTCGAGTACCTTAGAGTAAACTTTCCCGGGGAGGCTGAGTAGTGTGATGCCTCTGTAATTGGCACACACCCTCTTTTTAAAAAGGGGAACCACCACCCCGGTCTGCCACTCTTTCGGTACTGTTTCCGACTTCCACGCAACGTTGATGAGACGTGTCAACCATGACAGTCCCTCAACACCCAGAGCCTTCAGCATTTCTGGGCGGATCTCATCCACCCCCGGGGCTTTGCCACTGTGGAGTTGTTTGACGACCTCAGTGACCTCCCCCCGGGAGATTGGTGTTGATCCCCCGTCATACTCCAGCTCTGCCTCTAACATAGAGGGCGGAGACGTATTGTGTGAAGAGATATTGAAGATGTTGTTTAATTGCTGATATATTTATGATCCACGTCACGTATTCAGTTTCGGTGGCATTTCTTCCAGTTTGTCTAGAAGTCTTCTAATCAGGGCTCTATAAATAAAGAACTACGGTAGATGTGTAATATTTAATGCAGCCGAACCGTTTATTACAATGCCGTTATGGGATGACTTTCAAAGAGAAAAGCAAGCACTGTTAAAGTATTATTTTCTTTTTAAAAAAAATGTTTTTCGGATTTCATATCACATTAACACCATATCCCAACGTGCATTACGGCTAAACAATCCAATCACCGAGCTTCAACCACAGCTGAGGATCTTGGGTAATCAGTTCAGTGCCTGTGTATCTGTTTCCGGTTATTTTATTTTGAAATTCAGTTCCTGACGGACGGCCAAAAAGCCCGAGATTATAGAATTAAACAAATAAATAAAAACAAGGATAATTGTGTGTTATTGTTGAGTAAATAACAGTGTGTTATTTAGAAAAGAATAACAAATTAGAAGGAAAAAAAGGTTTGAAAAATACAGATTTCAGTATTCTGAGGCTCTGAGCCACATTTCTTTTCCTCACGGACAGCAAAAAAAGTCAGACATTATACGATTTAAAAATTAAAAATAATAATTGTGGCTTGATATTGAATAAGAAAATGTTTTTATGAACCACACAGCTTCCTGTCTTCCAAGACCCGACCGGTATGTTTCGTTGCAGGCACGAAACATACTACCAATAGAAATACATTGCTTTTAAAATCGTTCTGTGTGACACGAAAAAAAGTTGCTAGTGGAGCGCCGGAGCCTCGCAACTGTGGCGCGCTTCCAGTAATTGCGCCGCATAAAGGTGCATCGCATTTGCGCTTCGGGTGTGGCTGCCTCCGCTAATTGAGGCCCCCTCCGCAAGGTGTGCCCCCCCCCACGCAATCTGCGTGAGCGGTGTGTAGGGAGTGTGTCTGCTCAGAAGTCTACAGAAACATTTTGTCTGCCAATTTATAGAGAGATGCAAACAAACTGATTAGGAGATCCTTCATCATGCAGCAAGACAACTTCCCAAAACACACTTCCAAAACCACCAAGGAGTTTATCAGGGAAAAGTGGGAGGTTTTAGACTGGCCAAGTCAATCTCCAGACTTCAACCCTATTGAGCATGCATTTTACCTGCTAAAGAGGAAATTGAAGGTAGAAACCCCCCGAGACAAACAACAACTTAAAGGAGACCTATCATGCTATATTTGAATAATATATTGTGGGACCATACCTATATAAGGTATATTTATACGTTTTTTTTTTTCAAAATACCAAACAGATCATGCATTTTAGCCATGCCTCATTTAGCTCTATTTTGCTCCCCTCCACCCTTGTCTTTGCATGTGCTGCAGCTGACCACACCCCCCTGCAAAGGAGGGGGCCGAGTTACGAGTGGCATGTTACCATGCTGTTACCATGCCATGGCAACCTCTCATTCCCCTGATTGGTGGAGAGTTAGCCATATAGGCGGAGCTCTTCGTCACTGACATCAGACTATTTTCAAATCTGTATCAGTCTGTATCAGATCTGTTAAAGCCCCGTTTTTAGAGATTTTGGGTATGGAGGAAAAGAGAGAGGGTTGTGTTTTCTGACACTTGGTGAGTTATCTGACACACCGGGGACACATACAGTGGGGCAAAAAAGTATTTAGTCAGCCACCAATTGTGCAAGTTCTCCCACTTAAAAAGATGAGAGAGGCCTGTAATTTTCATCCTAGGTACACTTCAACTATGAGAGACAGAATGGGGGGAAAGAATCCAGGAAATCACATTGTCTGATTTTGAAAGAATTTATTTGCAAATGATGGTGGAAAATAAGTATTTGGCACCCTTTGTTGGCAATGACAGTGTGTCTCCACTCCGCCCGGTGTTTCTGCGTCTCTTTCTTCTGGATCCTCTGTCTCTTCTTCAGACTAAGTTTCTTCCAGAGACGTTTCTTCTTTTGGCCCGACGCGAGCAGAGAGACGTCTGCGTCTGTTGTCTCCGGCTCCTTTTCTGTCTCTGCATCACCCCCTGCTGGTTGGTCCTCAGACTGCACCTCCTCCTGACCATCCACCTTCTTCTTTTCCTCTGCTGTCGTTTCAGATGGACTCACGAGACCCTCCTCGTCCACTGCATCCGGCTTTCTTCTTCTTCTTCTTCTTCTTCTTCTTCTTCTTCTTCTTCTTCTTCTTCTTCTTCTTCTTCTTCTTCTTCTTCTTCTTCTTCTTCTTCTTCTTCTTCTTCTTCTTCTTCTTCTTCTTCTTCTTCTTCTTCTTCTTCTTCTTCTTCTTCTTCTTCTTCTTCTTCTTCTTCTTCGTGGCCTGAGGCATTTGTTGCTCTTCAGCCGGCTCTGCCTTTAGTCTGTTCTCTTTTATCAGGGAAACCTGTTCCTGTATCCCTGAAAACGGCTGCTCCATGTTTCCCAAACGGCACTCCTCCCGCTTGAATCTGGCTGTCTCATACTGCATGTATGACTTCATAATCTCCCTCAGTTCCTCCATCGTTTTCACCTCCTCACTTGGTCAATCCCACTTCTGACACCAAATGTGAGGCTGACCTTTGAGCGGCCCGACCAAGGAGGCAGAGGCAGAGAATTCAAATATAACCCGGTGTGGGCATTTATTCATCGCTGTGGTACAGGATACACAGCCTCAATATTGCTGCCCAGGTGAACACAGTCACCAGCCACAAGGATCTCACCCACACTTCCTGCTTGCTGCGTGGGGTCTGCGAGACATCGCGAATGGACGCGGAAAGGGGGGTATGCTGAGGGGGCTGCAGCACCCCCATCTGCGAGGCTCCACTAGCACCCACAACCCCTCCCGCACCCCCAAACGCGGCGCACCTACAGTGTAAGCATGCCACAGTTTCGCCGCTGAGAGGCTCCACACTGCTCCTGCTGTTGTTCATCTCACTGATTGCCACTGCTCACCTGCACCTGCTTAAAACCCTGGTTCTCATCCTCAGTCTTCGCCAGTTCTTCGTTTATTCTTCAGTGGTAAACTAATGTCCAGGCCTACTCAGCATGTTTGCCTAGTAACTTTTTGATGCTCCCAGTGAGAGGATTTACCTTCCTAACCCTGCTTCTTTCCCGTTCCAGATCCACACACCTGCCGCTCCGTCTGCCACGTCCAGCCATCTCCCTGGTCTGTCCTGCTCCTCGTCTCCCCTCTCTGAGCTCCTCGTCCCGGTCTGAACCTCGGTTCCAGGATTCTCCTTCAACGTCCTCTCCAACTCCTAGTCTGTGCCTTGGTGTAATAAATAGCCCATTTTTGACACTTCACCACTGTTTCAGTCTTAGTGCTTGCATAGCGGGTTCTCATCTCCAGTCATTCCACGTGAAGCCTAACAGGGTCCATTTGGGTATGGGCACGTCACTGTACCCAGGAAGAAAACAATGGAAAAAAAGAAATCTCCAACGAGGCGTTCTGGGGCAGCATAGACAGGTATTTTCTGTGTTAGAGTTTTACTCGCTACAGGTTGTACTTTGAGGGTTTGTGACTCTGCAGACCGTTTACATGCATAAAAACCTTCATAACACACAAGGGGATGGGTAATAACCGGAAAAGTATGACATGGGACCTTTAAAGGCAGAGACACCAAAATATATACACTTCCCGACAATGCCACCTGGGGAATTTCACCCCAGGACCTATTTTATTTATACTAAGTTAACACCTCAGTTATAAAAAGGCTACACAAGTTTAGTGACTGAGACAAGACAGAGAACGTGGTTCAGGAATTAATTCAATTTTCTTTATTTTTCAATTCTTAATAGATGGAAGTGGCTGTGGAGAAGATCAATAAGGAAGACAGAATGTATCTACAGTATAATAGAATATAACAAAGTTTATTACAATATTTTAATACTAACCGTTTAAGTTTCTCTTTTGTATAAAAACACACTTCCAATAGAAAATGACTAAAATCAATAAAGGGGAAGGGAGAGTGGGCGGATGTGTCACAGTCTGCTTTCTCACTCACCTATTTTCTGCATTAACATTCCTTAGTCACCTGGTAGTCACACCCTGTCTCTCTCTCACTCTGTTACACCCATCAGCTCCATTAGTATTTAGGCCCACTTCACTTTCACCTCAGTGCCAGATCGTACTTTGCAGCATGCCAGTCTTTCCCGCATTACCCTTCAGATTGCTCTCCCGGTTTCGACCCTGCCTGTCCCTGACCAGCCTGCCTCGCCTGCTCCCTGACCCGTTCTGTACCTGCGAGTCCCGTCCTGCTTTCTCCTGGAACCCTCGCCTGTCCCCGACCAGCCCTTTGCCTACTATCTGCCGTTTTGTCTCCTACCAGCCTATTGCCTTCAATAAAGCTGGTTACCGACTATCCCTGGTTTCCTGTGTTCTGCATTTTGGTCCTCAGCTCGTTTGTGACAGGATGCCAACCAGGGGGAGGCAATTTATCAAGGATGTGTCCAAGGGGCGCACCAACTAAAGCACCAACCGTGTTCAGAGCAAATCAAGTCTCACCGCAAACCGTGTGTGAGTGTGTGTGTGTGTGATAACCCAGTTGGTCCAAGTTAAAATACACTATATTCCAATATAACACCAGAGCAAAAACAGCTAAAAGCAAAGCAGCTAAAAGCAAAGCAAAGCAGCAGCTGATAACCACCTAGGATAAACACATTGTACATTAGTTTCACAATACAGTAATAAGCAGTTCATAATTTACCTCAGGTACTTGTTGCATGCTACTTACCACTAATCAATATAACTAATGCCAACCTGCTAAGCCCGAGAGCCCCCTCAGTCGGGGGCTGCGGGCTGTTTTTTCACGAAACTGTGTCTCAGGGCATCTTAATATTTAAAAACCTATTAATGTGTTATACCAGATTAACGGGAAGAATCTCAGCTAACTGACGATAGAAACCATTTTTACCAAAACAAAACACAAGTCTCATAAGAAGCATCTAAATCAGTGGTTCTCAACTGGTCAGGCCTCGGGACCCACTTTTTACTTGGTCAATAAATCGCGACCCAACATTTTGAACCACTCAAATCTATTCAACAGAAAATCGTGCTGTATTATACGCTTTTCAGCATACAATATTAAAGTGAAGTACAGTGCATATATCCCTTATATCCCTTCACAGAACTAAAGTATGCTTTTAAAAAGGTTTAATGAGATGATGGAATCAAAGCTGAACTGTATAAAAAGGCACACATGCTGGAAACCCAACCCCAGAAGGGGGGGTCTGGGGGGATTCTCCCCAAGGAGATTTTTAGAAATACTAACAAACTACGCATTCTGGTACACTCTGAGAAGAAAATAAATAAATCTATCAATACCCGACATATTAATAATATTGTATGCCATTGTTTGTTTTTCACTTTGTTCTGAAGCTGAACTTCCTGCTCCTCACAGAGAAAAGAGTAAAGAGGAGAGAGTCTGTGTGACTTACTTTAAATTGTGGGTAAGGGTAGACAGCCCCCATTGTTCTGTGACCTGTTAATCATCAAACCGGGGATCATATTTCATTACGTGTTCATTTGTATCTGAAGTTGTACCCATGGATGTATAAATAATAGTTCTACCGTAAAGTTATTCTCCGTGGGGACTTCCGGCAACAATCTTGATTCTGATTGGCCAGAAGACTCGAAAAAACATCAGCAAAGATGTTTTATTGAGAAGATGATCACTACGTAAAGCACTTTGAATTGCCTTGTGTTGAAAAGTGCTATATAAATAAACTTAACTTGCCTTGCCTTGCCTTGCCTTGCCTTGCCTTGCCTTGCCTTGCCTTGCCTTGCCTTGCCTTGCCTTGCCTTGCCTTGCCTTGCCTTGCCTTGCCTTGCCTTGCCTTGCCTTGCCTTGCCTTGCCTTGCCTTGCCTTGCCTACGTGACAGAAGTTTTCAAAGCCGTTTATGGTCTCCGGTACTTCCAGTCGACCCACTTTTGGGTGGCGACCCACCAGTTGAGAACCACTGATCTAAATGACCCCTGAGCGAATAAATGCTAACACACTTGGCACAGAACTCAAGATACACTTATTACTTATCGTAACTGCATATACAAGATACCCAATTAAAGCTGAGACTCCACAGATTATATAGGTATAGTATCATCACTGAACGATCAGAACTCGCGAAAGAGGAAGCAAACACAGACATCACAACACGTAGCTTTACGGAGCAAAAACGGGACATCGTCTTACCTTAGCTGTTATTCTATTCAAAAGTCGTGTTAAACGGCATTAAAACGATAAAAAAGCTGCTGAGGGTTAATCCATAGGTTAATCCAATGTGTCTGTCACTTTGAAAAAATTATTTATAATCTATGTAAAAATCGGAGAATAAAAGTTAGCTGCTAATGGTAGCTACCAGAGTTATCGCAGCTTCCGGTTTTGGCTACGCGTCACTCTCACTCCTTATTTGGTAACGTGTATGTGGGAATTCCCCTCAATTCCATTGGCTCTAGCGATTAAAAAGAGATGTCAATCATCAAAATCGACCAAGGGGGGCCAGAGATAGGTCAAATCCACCCAAATGACCCCAGAAGTGTTTTTTTTGTGCCAAATCTCTCTAAAAAGGTCAGATTTCACTTGTGTTGCATCAATCTTGATACAGGGTACTTATTATATATTGTAGTTTGGATTCCTAATGCTTTTAGTCTACTATCCCATCATTCAAGGGTGGTTTTCACTATAAGTAATTTTCTTTTTTTGGACGGACACTATCATTTACATTTTTTTACTGTGTTCAATCTGAATTTACTTTAAAATAAAAACATCTATATTGATTCTGACACTTCTACATCCAACTCACAGATGTAACCTTGCTTTGAGAAAAAACATTATTAATGCAACCCTTTTAGAAGGGAAGATATGCATGGTCATTTGTTCTGGGAATGTCATTTTCGAGCCTGAGACCTGAAAAACAGGCTCAGGGCTTAACAGGTTAACAGGAGGTTCATTTCACCAACACTCAAGAGGAGACAAGAGCCGCTTTCACACCAAGTACTTTGCCGTACTTAGTACCCCCATGGAACTAAGAGCCGATCGCGTTCACAACAGAATTAGTTCCCTTATGAGCTAATTAGGAGGTTGGGTCTGGGGGAGGAGTTGACCTACTTCTGTGGTGAGTTCAAGGCTTAGCAGAGCGTGGGCAGTTTCCTGAGCTCAGTGTGCCTGCTACATAGTGTACAGCAAAAATAAAGCAATTGGCCTCGTTGTTCCAATAGTTTTGGAGGGGACTGTATATGCTCCCCTTTCTCTGCAATCTCAACCAATGACTGGACCTTCCATGAATTTCTGCGCTCAGACATAACACAACTCTTAGACATTTTCTATCTATATGCAAAGTGTTGTCTAAATATAAAACGCACTGGCTGCACATATGAAGACATTAGGATAGATTCAAAAATAAGTTTGGGCATTTTGGGGGGAAAGTGAGGCAGAATGCAAGCAGACACAACCCATCAGATATCAGCCGATGTTTACTCACTGAGCAGGAAAAGCTGTGACACTCCGAGGTGAAAGAGTCAGGGTAGAGTGTGTGTGGCCTTACATTTCTAGTCGCATAGTAAATGCTGTTGGTTTACTCAGTGACTTGGGGATTCACGGTCATGGGTTAAAGAAGGCCACACTATGTCTGGCTGGGAGGATGCAATACGAGCCAAGGTTCAAATAATAAATATCTATAAAGTAACTTTCAAGTTATGTGACCGTATGACACCATGGGTTTGGTACACAAGGCTAGAGACAGGCACCTACAGTAGCAGTGTAGAGCATTGTTTAAATGCAATACATTTTCAATATCACAACAAATTCTGTCTTCTTTTGGGATATTAGAGATGCTCAGTCAGTCAAGTATAATGTAAGATGGTTAGATACCCTTCATCCAGTTATCTAGGGTCATATTGGGAGGCTGTGGCGCAGTGGATAGAGCGTTGGTGTTCGGATCAGGGGGTCACAGGTTCAAACCCCACTGCAGTCAGCATGTCCCTGGGCAAGACACTTCACCCCAAATTGCTCCTGTGGGAATTGTGCATGTAAGTCGCTTTGGATAAAAGCGTCTAAACAAGTAACATGTAATACTGGTAACACTGTTTCAAGCCACTTTAGCATCATAACACAAAAAAGGGCAATATGGTTTGGTAGGTTTATCCCTTTTTTCTGTAATGTCTCAGCAACTAGTTTTCAAGTTGCACCACCAGCAGAGTTAACCTTTTAGGTACAGACCAACATGTCTTGACAAATACATGATGGATTGACATGAAATATTGCAAAGACATTCATTAAGACTGAAAACTAATCTCTTTCGACTCCACCTCGAGCGATAGAATTACTAACAAAGAACTGCTAACAAAGCACTTATATACTAATAAAGGACTGGCTTATCTATAGCCAGTTGAGTAGCACTTGAAATGTTTGGCTCTATGAAACCTGATGTACTTATATGATTCTGTTTTCTTCAAGGTTGTGTCTTCCTGGTCGAATGTACTTATTGTAAGTCGCTTTGGATAAAAGCGTCAGCTATATGCAATGTAATGTAATGTAATTAACTGAATTATAATCACTGTGATGGTCCTCTGACTTTTCATCAAATGCCATCATCAGGTCAAAAACACATTTGACCAATACCTCCTAAACATCAGCCCATCTTGTTTTAAGTTCTAATTGTCAAATGTCTGCATGATAATATGCCAAAATAAAGTGGTAACCATGATTAACATTACACATGTTTTACATTCAAATGCCAACAGTGTCATTGTGACAAAATTAGCATGCTGATTTTAGCTTGCTGATTTTAGCATTCAGCCCCGAGGACTGCTGTACTAAATTAGGGATTAAAACATTGTTAGCATGGCGATGGTAATTGCTATTGTGTGAGCATGCTGATATAAGCATTATGTCCATCCTCAGAAATCTGCCAGTGTCGCTGTCAACGCATAACATTGTTGAAAGAAGTGGACAACTTCCAAAGCTGCCACCTCAAAGGACACACCACTGAGAATTTTGAAATGTAAAATAAGGTACATACTATTTCCAACCTTTCACGAAAACACTGAATTCAGTTCACTTCAGTATCTAAAAAAACGAATCTTCCAAAGGTTACAGGACCTGAACAATGTTGACTGTCCTTGACCTTCACCTTTCTGGCCTTTCAGGGGCTAGGACATTCACTAACTGGTGTAAATAGAAAGTAATCAGATAAACCTTTGGGCATTATCTTGCCATTTTGTCCACTGATATGATTTAGAATAAGTCACAGTGTAAACATGTCAAACCCTTCACTTGACAGGTTTATGATCAATTTGTCTATAGAGTAACTACTTATAGCCCAAAATTACACAAGTTAAACCTGCAGCTGTGGGTTGAAAAATGGGTAAATAACCTAAGTGTTTTGCTTTACTATAATATGTTGTAAGGATAAAGAACTGCTTGATGAGGAAGCCAAATGATCCTGCTATTACAGTCACAAACCTTTTCCCCTCATCTACTGTAATCAATCTTGCAACACTTTATCCCTCTGCAACTCCATAAAACAATCTCTTGGTGAAATTGCATTCCTAACCCCACCTCAGACAAAACAATGTATTTTGTATAAACAACTGTGCTGTTTAATCTAAATAAATTAGCCCCAGTTGGAAGCAGTAATAGCGATACACAATAAGCAATAAAATGCCCTCTCAAAACAAAATGAAAGTAGTAAATATCGTGTCTGCTCTGAGTGCCATCCTTTGGCGTCGGGACAAACAGGGTTCTCCGTTTCACACCAAAGGCATTCATCTTATTTTAAAACAACTAACATGAGTTAAAGAAGAAAATGCCATCAGAGCACTGCTGTTTTCTTGCCCTAGTATTTCTCTGCAACCTTAATTTCACAGGGCTTTATTTTGTCGGATGACAAGTTTAATGGCATCTTGTCTTTGTCCTGTGGCATAAATACATGCCTGCCACTACGGGAGACGACACCTTGTTATCTCCGAACAACTCCGAGTCTACTGCTATCTTTTGTATTTATCTGTGCCATTATGCACAACAGCACCCTGCCTTTCCATATCTAATTTTCCAAAAAAGACAGACATATTGGGCTTTTTTCCATCAAGACTGCACATTTCTCTATTAGAGCAATTAGTCCCTGCTGCCAGTATACGACACCATCTTCTGCTATTACAGATGTAGCACTCCAGATAGGACTCACATGAGTGTGTCCCAGTCAAAAGCCCAGCGGATCCCAGTATCTGGGGGTGTTTCCAAATTGCTAGAGGGCGTTGCCAAATTTCTCCATTTGTTCAATTACAGGATTTAACCATGAGATGGCGCTTCATTCACAAATACACAAAGACAACTGGGTGTTGTAGAACTTAGTCTGTTTGCAATGTTTGCAGCTCTGCAGTTGTGTTTGTTGAATACTGTAGCATTTAATCACTTATTTGTTATGGTTTTCACAAGCTACTATAATGAAAAAACATCAATGTTTTAGATCAAATAAAGTATATAGTTTGCTTTATGCAGTATATTTTTTGTAATATTGTTGGGGTGTTTTTACACAGTACAGTAGATTGAAGTAAATCAACTTATACATTAAGATAAGATAAGATGGACCTTTATTAATCCCCGTGGGGAAATTCAGTAGTTCAAACAGCAACAGGGTAAGAGTGAAAAACAGGTTAGCACAGATTCACACAGATTAATAAAATCAAAAATGAGATGAGCGATAAAAATAATAATAATGAAAAACTATGTAATAAGAAATGAATAAAACTAAAATATAATTATCATATCATATATTATAATGTATTGTATTATTAAGTAATATCATACATTAACCCCATTATAGCAGATGCCACATTGAATGGATGAACACATTTATGCATCAATAATTACAACAGAGTATTTCTAAATACAAGTTTTAAAAATACTTATATGTATTTAATATTAGTAACATAATGATTCATTTCAGATGATAATACTTTTCAGGGTCAGGTCCGGTCTGACAGCGCTTAGCTCTCTGCTGCAGAGAAGATCACTGCTCTAAACAAAGTCAAAAATCCTACATCCAAACGGAATAAATATAATTAATTATGATGAATACGTTAAGTCTTGTTCATTGTTTTTCACTTTTATTAAATGTTTGATATTTCCGGCACAGACCCTTTCATACCGGCAATGCGCGATAGAAACAACAGAAAGTGCGACAGTTTAAATATGCCAGTGTTAATTTCGTCAACGAAAACTATGACGAAAAATGTTCGTCAACAACCTTTTTTACATGACTAAGACGAGACGATGACGAGCTAAAAATAGATTCTTGATAACGAAAACTATGACGAAATATATATTTAGTTTTCGTTGACGAGACGAGACGGGACTAAGGTGTTAATGGTGGACTATCGGACATTCAAAATGCAGCATATTTTCCCCCAACTGTCCATCTTGTCTGTCAAAATGCATCTTACGTTTCTAACTTGCAATATCATTATTTCAGCTCTCTTCACTCCAGAAGAGCGATCTCCCTGTGTCTCTCTGTGTGAGGGGGGCGGGGCCTAACATACATGCTGCAGCGGACACAGAGATCTGCCGGGGACGGAGCATTCAGAGAGTATAGAGACACATTTTGACTAAAAGTTGACTAAAATGTAATTTTTCATCGACTAAAACGTTTTGAGTTTTCGTCGACTAAAACTAGACTAAAACTACGAAGGATAGGAATGACTAAAATGTGACTAAAACTAATAACCATTTTCGTCTAAAGACTAAATCAAAAACAGCTGCCAAAATTAACACTGATATATGCGAACACAAACCTACAGACTGGGGGTTGGGAGATCACAGGAGGGGGGGGGGAGAGCTG
Organism: Gymnodraco acuticeps; assembly: GCF_902827175.1. Classification (NCBI taxonomy): domain Eukaryota; kingdom Metazoa; phylum Chordata; class Actinopteri; order Perciformes; family Bathydraconidae; genus Gymnodraco; species Gymnodraco acuticeps. The sequence goes on from NW_022992351.1 coordinate 10,375,625, forward strand.
TGGAATGTGACCATCCCCCTTGGGAGACTTACTCCACACATTCCGATGGCCAATTAGTTTTAAACAAAGAGTTTGCAGCATACAGCATAGGCAACATGGGGGGTGGGGGCTTCTCAAAAGATAAAATGCAGATATAATTCACTCTCGACTCGCTGGTATCTCGAGCTGAGCGCTCATTGGTGGTTTGTACCCCGTGCTGCTGATGAAACTCTCCATTGGCTCGGCAACAGTTTGTTGTTGTTTTGTGTCGCCACTTCCATTCACATTTTTCATCATTGTTCCACAATGTTTATCATGAAATTAATATCCATATATTTTATACTATACTTGCACTGCTTACTGTTGTCATACTTTATATATCTTAGCATATTCATACACACTGTTCATACTGCTCACAGGCTGCTAGTGTATTCATACCCCTCACTGTTTATTCATCATTCAATTCATTCTATATTTTATTCTGTAGATTGTGTACATTACTTTTCACTTTACTGCTTGTTGCACCGTTAGAAGCTAAACTGTATTTCGTTGTCTCAGTACCTGTAATCTGTGCAATAACAATAAAGCAGGCATCTTTATTGTAGCCTCAACAATCAAGTTCTAGTGCAATATGAAATAAAAACAACTACACTCTTTTGGCAGTGTTGTGGTGCCGAGAGATGGGAGTCGGAGGCGGGGTATCAAAGGTAAAAGCTAGACTTTTATTTAGCATCTGAAAACCATTGTAAACAACTTAATTCCCGGGAAGCGAAGACCGGCGGAAACAGGAAGTCCGGTTCACTAAAATGTCCGTGCAGAACAATACCCCAACCCATAGATCCGTGGGTGAATAATGTAAATCACCACAGTGTACACATTAACAACAACACACTATTTTGGCAGTGTAACAATTAAACAAGAACTACACTCTTTTGGCAGTAACAATTAGATAAATAATAAACTGTCAGACTGACACTGAAGACAAACAAACTATTTTCAGCAATCAATCTGTTTAGTTGACTCTGGGTGACATGTGGCGATTTAAAAAAATCGTTTTTTGGCTGTTTAGATGGTGCTCCATCTGGGTCACTGCCGGTGGTTGAGACGGTGGGCTCTTTGGCCACTAGTTTTATAGCCTCATGTACATTAGTTAGGTGCTTCAGGAGATTGGCATTGCTGTTATTCGATGTGGACAATGCTTTTTGTCCTGCACCCAGTTTACATTTGACCATAATATGTTGTGTCCTTTATCCCCACAAATTGAAAATAGTGGTTATATCTCCAAGTTGTAAATGCGCTGCTGCTCTCGCTGATACTTGCATCTGCCATAGTGTGTGTGCTGGTGGTGGGCGTTGCCGTGTATGTGTGTGTTAGCAAGTGTTTGTGTGTCTGTGTATTTTCCCCATAAGGCAAGACCCACCCAACTCTGTCTCTGATTGGCGTACCCTGAAATGTTACCCCGCGTTAACCAATCATCACTCCTCTCTGGTCACTTTCACTTTTCCATGGTACTGTGAGAGGACATCGCTGTATTCGCCTGTAAGCTACATCCGCAGGGAGATTCGGTTCAGTTCCATCACATAATGTAACGCAGTAGCGCACCCATTTAAATCACAGTAACTATAACGGCGTTACTGAATGGGAATAGGTAACTAGTAACGTTATTAGTTACCGCAAAAGGTAGTTGCGTTACAGTAATGCGTTAGTTTGTAACACGTTAGTCCCAACACTGGTAAACACACACCTGATCACCTGAGAGCTGCCGTTTCATTCAGACTGTTTACAAAAAAAAAAAGGGTCTGATTTTAACAACTCAATGTGTGATTGTTATAGCAGTAATATTAGACACTAATAATACAGTAAACTATTAACACTGTACATATTATTTGTAGCTCTTTTCACGACACAGGTCGGTTCTTTAAAACGGGCGTTTATTTCTTGGGAGTTTTCATCCTGTAGCCTTCCATCTTCCGTTACGCCGTGAGAACTACAACACCGAAATGACACGCATACATAGCCAAAGACATTAGCATATTGTGCTACACATATGAATGAAAACAAGAAAATGAAAACACAAAACAAATACCTCGTTGGCTGCTTGTCGTAAAAGGAGATGAATTTAGTTCCTTTTCTGCATAACTTCGTCACAGACCTCCCATCACACTAAAACTTTATCACAGACCTCAGCAGAGCTTCAAAAAAGACGTCAACCCACGTTGAGTTGTACAGTGTAACAGCAAAACACGCAGTACCAGCACATGGACAAACATTAGTTCCTAGGCACAATAAACACATACACAGAATATGATCCTATCCGTGACATATGGATCTTAACAAATATCCGATCAGATACCTGTAGATCTATCAGCTGTTTATTTCACATGAGTTCCAGTGTGGCAGCTTTTCACGGCTCCCCCTGGTGGATCCATGATCCATTGCAGCTGGTTTAATTAAAATTACATTTATTTATCAAGGGGGCGTATCAAGTCCTGCGGGGGGGTTTTCCTTTTCAGCAGGGGCCCACCCCATGCAGATCACGGACCTGCACGGGTAGGCGTCTGAAATGAAGCGCTACATCTGTATGTGTCGCGAGTGAGCCCTCTATGTAATGGCCCACTTGCTGGCACCCAGTTCTTTTGATCCCCCAATTAACCCACACACACGAGGAGCAGGCAGATATCAGGTAACACAATTATCTTTATTATAAGTTAATAGTAAGGGACCATATCAGCCAAGCTTCTCACATGGAAATGTATCACAAGGCCAAGTAATGCAGTGCCTATAGACCACCCCGTCATTCAGGCTGTTACTGCTCCACCCCACCCCCTGCTGGCCGGAGGGACTATCAATGGTACAACTAACAGTAAAATATTACAAAGCATGCAAATAACGCAACACATGGCACTTCTATTAGGGAATCACTACACACATGACACGTCTATTTAAAGAAAGCACAACACACATCACACAATGAACATGCTCTCCCACTCACTGGCCGCTAAGGAGTAAAATGGAACAGTCACTGGCACTGGTGGGCAAATGACAACGAGTGGCACTATTTGCACCCCATACTCTCCTTGTTCATTTAACCAGTGACAGCCTGCCAAGACATGACCCGTATTAAAATAGTTATGGGTCCGCTCTCGGTCAGGAACACCTCAGACCGAGAGGAGTTAACAGTTATTTCTCTCACCCTTCCTTAAGTGCAGCGTGTTTCAATACGGAGCGACCCCGGAATCTGGTCGGAAGACAGCAGTTGGAGACTTGGCGTGCGTCTCCCAATAGTTCGGAGCGCGTCCGACTCAGATGCGCACTGGCCCTGATAGGAACAAGCGCACGGTGCGAAAGACAGGAACTTGAGGACGTTGCAATTATCAGGAACTTGAGTGCGTTGCAATAACAGGAACTTGAGTGCGTTGCAATAGACAGGAACTTGGGTGCGTTGCAATAGACAGGAACTTGGGAGCGTTGCAATTCTGCCTTCAACCGACCCGTCGATCAGCGGCTGGCAGCCGTACAGCAAATCGCAGTGCAGCAGACTTCCACAGTGGACCTTCGCCTCACGGTCGCTTCCTCGTCGATCCGTCCAGAGCCTTGCTTCCCGTTCCCTCTTCACCTCGTAGCTTCACCTTCTCCGTTCTCCCGGCTCTCCCGGTAAATGTCCCGGCTCCTCGCTTTAACCAACCACCGGCCAATCCACGTAGCTTCCTGGAAGGCTGGGCAGGCAGCAGCCAATCACGCTGCCCTCATCCAGCTGATTCACACCAGCTGCGACAACACACATACTCCGCCCACCTGACAGGCTAACCCTTTTATGAATGGAAACACACATTTGTCCCCACTTCTGCTTAAAATACATATACACACACAGTAAATATAATGCATCATCATTTGACATACAAAAATCCCATTCCTACTGCTTGTCTGCTTCTATTTTGCTGCACAATTTGGTGTTTTATCATATTTAACAAATATCTTTCAAGAATATTTCCTTTTTAGTTTAAAAAGAAACACCACAGTCTCCCTTTTCTATATACATTTTTTTTGTGGCAACCTTACTTGGTCTTAGTTGGTTGGAGCAAGAACATTTCCTACATGGTTAAAGTCTGGCTTGAGTGACAACACTTTAACAGAAATGCTGCAGCAGGACGAGGTTAAATAAAGACGTGCACATCTTGCTCAGCCTTCCAAGGAGCACTGTAATACATTTATCATGTTCCCTTTCATGTACTGGGTGCCAAAGCACTCCAGCATCACTGCTCCATCTGTAATGGTCCAATCATGTTAAATAGAGCCATTACAGCCATTACAGAACATTTACATACCTGAGACCTATGTTGGAATGCTGAAAGCGATTACGATGAAGCCATAGAGGTTCTATCTCTGAAAGAAATTAGAGACACGTAGCAGTTCCCAGTGTTGTGCTAGTTACTGAAAACCAGTAACTAGTTACCATTACTAGTTACTTCATTTCAAAAGTAACTCAGTTACTTTACTGATTACTTACACCAAAAAGTCATGCGTTACTGTAAAAAGTAACGTTTTAGTTACTTAAAAAAAGGGCTCCCATTAATGCCCTTTGTAGTGGAAATTGTTATTATATCCTTATATGTTTAAACCAAATGCTTCTCATTTCCTGAGATGTGCTGTTTTCTTCTCATACTCTACTGTGGGTTTTATTCCCAAGCGCATCAAGGCCACAGAGCTGATTTGGCTGATGTTGAGACTACTCCTCTTCACACAAAGTCTCATAAGAACTTCCCTATTCTGAGCTCAAGGACAGGTGTCTAATAACAATATGAGACTGTGTGAAGACAGATATTCTGAGCTTCCCGCCCTTCCTGTATATAAGCTTGCTATTTTATTTCTACTGCGCACACTCACGCAGACTATGCTATACTCTGTGAGACCTATGTATTGTATCTTATGTATTTGAAGCTTCAAATAAATAACCAGAAAGACAACTCTGTCTGATTCACCATTTATTTGTTTTGATCACTCTGACTTGTACTCTCCACAGTATTGGGTCTCAGATTTCCATAACACCTTATAGCCTTCATTTCAGTACTGTTATTGCATTGGAGAATAATACAATCTGTTGATCAACTTGACATGCCTTATATGCAATCTGGATTGCATTGATATTAGCTGGCTTTCCATTTTTGTATATTCTTTCTCCAGGTCGTTGGAAAAAGTTTTCCGTTCCATATGCCGTGTGCCGCCCGGACATGGTATCATGCTAACTAGCTCCCTGAAAGCGGGTGACTCCACTGTAGCAATAGCATGCATGTGTTCTACAACATACCGTGCAATGGCTTTATCGACTTTTCCCTGGCTAGCAGTCCCTTGGTTAAAATCCAGCCGCTGTTGCTTAGGTGGAGGTGGAGTGGCGTCGGCTGAGTCTGTTATGCCGTAGGTTGAAGCCTTGCCGTCATAGATTTATATAAACACTAGATGACTCACCCGCGCTGCTGGCCAATGGAGACCGACGTTGCCACTTGGCCGCCATCTTGCTTCAGGGAGTTCTCTCATTCATAACATTATGGTTTACTATTTAAATAACCATAGCTTGCTCAATTTTCAACCAATTTTCAAACGGTTTGGTTTTTTATAAACATCAAATATGTAGTTATGATACTGCATACTTATAATCATGGACTTTCATATGAAAATAACATTAATCAGATAAAGCAATAGCAATACACACACAAGGTATTTATATTAAATATTTGCCGGTGTATATATTTCCATTTATTTTATTATATTGTTAATATTTAAAATTAATTATAAAATTAAAATACATTTATATTTTATATATACAAATTGGTCTCATGTTACCACTCTGTAAGCCAAGAGTTGTTAATTTAGCAATGCCTTAGCTTTAAGAACAGGGACACAACTAATGACAATAGCATATGTTGGTATATTATTTAGATATTCACACCTTTATCAGAAGAACCAAACCAACATAAAATGTGCTCACAGACAGGCCAGTTCTGTCTAATTTATTACAATTATTTTTGACATGAGATCTTCATATTACTATACTAGTTTTGTATTTAGTTTCTAGATTTGTAAACAAATCCAGAACCTTTGAAATATGTTATTGAAAAAAGACCAAGAATAATATAAACTGTACCATGTGTCCTTTTGTGTCCTTCTGTAGTCCATTTGTGGTTTGTCTTGTCTCACCCCGGCTGATATATCACAAAATCCACTGTTTAAATTGTTCCCTATATTGCCCCTATGCCCCTGTAAGGTGTCCTTGGGTCCTTGGGAAAGGCGTTTTATTTTCATTCTTGTGTATTCTTCAAGTAACTAAGGGGAGTTTTCATTTAGTATTGATTAAAAGAAGCTCTGGAAAAAGGTTTTATCGGAAAAGCTTCTAGCACAATCTGATCCACTTTGACCAGTTCTGGTTCTCTTAATACTTTGCTCATTTAGTGGGCATAGCAATACAGCAGGGTCCTCCACTAGTATGGTGTCATGGTTGGCCCCAACTCAAGTCTGAGTAGTAGTGGCCAGTGGCGGCTGGTGAAAAATATTTTTGGTGGGGCTGTTGATATAGTGAGTAAAACAATTTTTTTTGGGAGAAATTACCCCTTAAATTAGGACTTCTGGTGATGTAATGGCGCGTGTCCAGTGCAGCGCGGAGCTCGCTTTAATGCTGCGTTCAAACCGGACGCGATGCGAATATTCGCTTCGCTCTAAACGCTCCTATCGCATCGCTCTAGTCGCTCGAGTTTCACCGCGGCTGCCAGCTGTGTTTACTCGCATCATTCAAACAAGACGCGCTGGCTCGGGAGCTACAACTACAACAAAATGAACATATTTTACCGTGATTAAATTGTAATACACGTTTCTAAATGATGCCGATGTAACAACATACTGATACCGGTTAGTAAAAACCATGAATTAATGCTTTGACAAGTCTGCAGAGAGACGGCAGGCGAAAAACCTTTTAGAATGCTTGTTTTCTGAATGGAGCTTGGCTAAGCTAACGTTATATATGCTCCGACCGTCCACACTCACAACAACGGCCTATACAGACATAAATAAACCAGCGACTGTATTCTCCATGACACAGACAGTCTGTGGGTTTGTACTTGTTTAACTTTTGTCTAGTTTCTGAACAGATCGTATCTGTCCCCGGCTGTTTGAAGAGCAAGCATGGGAAACAAAAGATAGCATTTACCTGTTTGGGTGCGGACCGAGGTCCGGCGACTCCACCTGCACACCATTCTCATCCAACTACTACGTCACCTTGGTCACTCACGAGTCAAAAAAGCAACTCACGTCAACGCACGTAAGCAACGTGGGCGCCAACGTGAGCGCCCTCGTGACCAAAATATTTGACGCCGCTGATTGGCTGAAATTATTTTTCGGCGGCACAGTTTACTATTGAGACTTTTGCAACGTGCTGGTTGCTGCTGTTTGGCTCGGGGGCTCCGCCCGGTAATGCCATGGTGAATTGAGTGAATTCACCTAATGCCATGGGCAAGGCCAGGCAGGAAACATGTGACTTATCAGTAACTTTAGACATCGTAATACAATTTTGAACGAGATTTTATTGTAGATTATACATTGTACTGATACCAATTGTATGATATTTACCTTGTTCATTAAAATAAAAATATAAAATATATATTTTTTTTATTTAATATTTTTTTTAATATTTTTTTTTGTATGTGGGAAGAGGTGGGGCGGTGCCCTTAGTGCCCCTATGGGCCGGCCGCCACTGGTAGTGGCACTGGTTAGAGTTAGGGTTGGAAATATCGAGACTTATACCTTATGAAGTAAATCACAAAAAAGACATCAACCTTACATTGAACTGGTTTTATAAGCAGTAAAAAGTTATTTGTAGAACCTTTGCACATTTATATAAAATGTCTGGACTGAATGTTGCCTTTACCAAACCTACCTCTTCCTCCAAAAACAAGTTTGAAACCTATACATTCAAATGTCTGCTACCCAGTGTTTGCAAGCTGCAATAGTGCACTCAGTACACACTGCACAGTAGCCTATATGGATCCATAAATACTTAACGTTTTAAAAATCCAACTATTGCTTATAGCACAATAGCTGTCTGTTGCCATGTGGTGTTTATCACTCTGTTCCTCTCCTGCCTGTAAACAGACACCACGCACAAAGAACTCAGACAGCCTTGTGTATAAAGTTAAAACCATTCCCAGACTTGAGGTGCTTTTGTGTCGGAGTGGCCAGACAGTTCTGCATTCAGTGAAGCAGGGCCGGATTGGGACAATAAGTGAGGCCGGGAATTATACACCCCGCCAGGCCACTACCAGTTTGCTGGATTTATTTGTCAATATTTACAGTGTTGCTGCCCATAGTGATAGCCCTATACTTTAAATCTACTACCCAATAACATATGGAGATGGGTTACTATTTAAAAAAAATGTGAAAATCTATTTAGGAACCTATCCATGTGAACATATTTTAAGTGGGGGTGGACCTCAAATCCTCTAGGGGGGTCCGGGGGCATGCCGGTAAGATATTTACCGGCATGTCAAATGCATCAATCTGGTGCATTTTGAGGGGAAAATAAAGATCCATGGAAACACCCATAGGAAACAGAACTGTATACATTTAAATAATCATAAATCATAAGAACATGGCCATAACCAATAAGATCCCATTTCCAATATGAAAAAAACACTGAAACTTGTTTATTTATTTGTTTTTGGTTCATAGTTGTGAGTGTGTCTGTGCTCCTGAATCAGCCTCTCCTGTCTCCCCCCTCTCCTGTCTCCCTCCTGCTCCTCTTTGAGGCAGAAGCAAAGACTAGTTTTAGCTCTCAACAAGTTTTAAAAGTGTATCTTACCTTTTTTCACCTAGTTTAAAAAAAATGATTATTCATGCATATTTTACTAATCACTCCCCCTTCAAATGGAAATAAGCTATGTGTTTACATAAATGGTGACCAAACCATTTGAGACTCACAGAGAACTTAGACTAAGTTAACTATCTAAACACTCAGAGAGTCCCTAACCTCACCTGAGCTGTAGTTATCAGTCTCTCAGTCTGACAGGAGAGGACTCTCCTCCACCTTGTTGTTGAAACAGCTCCTTAAATCCATTAGCGCAGCTAGCTAGCACCAGATGCTAACAACAACAATACACGTATCCGGTGCGCGCTCTCTTGCTTGCGCCACACACACACATCCTCCCGAGCTTGAATGACACACAGAGACACATCGAAGGCTTTAGTGTATGATCTGTATGAAAGTGGCCATGTCAGCAGGCCACATCATGTATACAGCCAGTCACCCTCTGTGAGGCAGAGCACATTTGCGCAGCGTTGCGTTCACAATACATACATAAAAAAAAAAATCCTCAGGCCAGCAGGCCACTTAACAGGCCAGGCCATCGGGAAACCTCCCGGTCCTCCCGATGGCCAGTCCGGGCCTGCAGTGAAGTACATCCGGTGTTGAGAGCTATACAGCTGTCTGTCTATTGCTCTAACAATACAACCCCTGCTCCAGTGTGATGCCACTCTGCTGAAGTTATTATAAATGTTTTTCTATCCTGGCAGGCTTCACGCAGGGCAAACGTAATTATTTAGCAATGCTCGGTGCAGACTTATTTAGTTTGGATGGTTACAAAGTGAGAAATGTTTGGATGCGGCTCGTCCGCAGGGTTTGTGTACTCTCTGTGTCCTCAGTGCAGCTGCATGTCTCTGTTAAAACACGGATTTGGAGGTTGCTTTTTCACCTAGCCACATGTCACCCGTTGATACACAATGTGCCTTGTAGGCCATTCTGCTCTCCTTCACGCTCCTGCACACAGGCAAACATAAACTTGCTCATATAGACACACGCAAACACATACATCTACACTTTTTGTGAAATCTGTAACGGATTGTACATCGTTGTCCTTTTTAATGTAGACATTTAGTCTTTGTCCATGTAAAACCCTTCGCTGACTGGAAAAAAAACTGCGGAAAGGTCAGCAAAGTACTGAACATTGTACCTCTCAGTTGATGCGACCACATGCACAACATATTCAAGTGACAATACAACGTTTCTGTTGCAGCAGGGGTCTTGAGATCATTAACCTTTTGATTAACCTTTCCATTCATGTAGCTGCTGTGGTGTCCAACAGATGGCTGATGGGGTTCCACTTATTCCATTTTTAATCTGCGGAGAGCCAACATAGAGCAAGTAACCGTGGTAATATTATGTATTATTAATATGGGGGTAACTACATTTCTCTGTGTTCACTGTGAACATAATTTCTTAAATATGATCAACACCAAAAAAAAATTTATGAAATGAAATAACATTTGTTCGCTGCATGAGAAATGTGCTGTTTTAAACAAACCATATCAGGCTTTACCCACATAATTAGATGCTACCCCATGCTTCCTCTCTCTGTGGGGAAAGGTCATTGACAGCCTTTCCTCCCACGCACGATCAAGTCTGATTCAAAGTGTGCACGGGGAAGAGGGGCTTTATACAAATGGGGACTTATTCAATGTATTTATCAGAGATCAGGCCAAAGATGGTCTATGGAAATCAATGCCTTGCACCCTGCTCTAAATAAGATTTTACGCATTCAAACAAAGTCAGGTGAAAAAACAATATAGAAAAAAATACATTTGTTGCTGCCAGTGTTGGTATTGGGGTGGCCTGCCACAAATAATTGGATATATGGGAAACACTGCTCAATTTCTTCAACTTTACATGAAAAAAGCTTTTGCAAAGTCCCTTCTCACAAGAGCAGAAAGAGCAGGGGAAGAGTCAGGAAAAATTGCTAAAGTATATGGCAAATATACTTTGGCGATTTTCATATTCTGTACCTAGGTGGACTGCTATAAAGTGTATTTCTGCAATGCACTTTGTTTTATTTGAAACGTTAAAGAAATCAATAAAAGATGAATGAGAAACAAAGGAGATAGTCATAAAGATTGCAACAACTGTACAAGGCATTGCAATCTAATACAACTGCACTGTTTTCTGTTGTTGCATCATACTGTACAGCTGTTGCTGTTTCCATTCAGCCCTCGTGCTCTAAAGCTGGAATGCAATTTAACATCAACCAGTTTTGTCACGATTCTGCTATCTGCTTCAACTTTTAGAAAAAAATGCCCTCTTTAGAAATATAAATGGAACCTTTTTCCAGTCTCATAGTCACTCTGCACTTTGGTTGTTCAGGTGTATGATGCTGTGAACTTTCCTCTCAAGCTCTCTTGTTCATTCTTCAAACAACTACTTACACCACTTTCCATGTAACCGAGTGCAATACCGTCAATGTCTATGATATATGTGCCATTTTCCCCATTCGTACGAAGAATTGTGGCAAACAGCTAGAATCACAGTTTTTGAGGAGAAATATGGGAGGAAATAAAATATAGCCAAGAGGTTGCCATGATGCTGTTTCGTTCATCCCCCTTCAAGTATGGACATTCAGAGCAGGTATGTCCACATTTGTTGGCTTAATTTATTTAAATTGTTTGCATTTTGTCGTGTTTCATAGCTGACATAAGAAAAAAGATAGTTAATGTCAACTCTTATTAAAACTTATTCAATTACAGATTCATAAAATGGTATATTGATTGCTGCTAATCAAAGTATCCTGGGGTTGCTTGAACAATGCACTTACAGATTTGTGTACAGGTTCTCACCTTAGCAAAAAGTCTTACCAAATGTCGCTCTTCATCAGTCGCCCCTCAATAGGCTTGTTTGGATGGTCGCCCAGCAGCACAGTTAAGTCCCATCAACGAAGCTGTAATGATAGAGGTCGGCCGTATTTTTGTTGTTGTGCTGAACATTAAAGCCGGGAGCAAGGTTTGCGGTCCGCCTTTTCTCAGTCTGTGGAGGCCTTTTTGATTTATCTCACCTGAAGTGAATCTATAAATGTCTACAAAGGAAAGGTAACTCTAGGCAGTGTTTATACAGAAGAATAGCTTCACAATCGTTTCAGGCAATACACTACTGTCTAATGCAGCATCATTCTTCTTTTTATTCCTTCCAGTTCTTTGAAGCAAACGATAATGTTCACCTCATATGTTGACATTTGAATTTCAGAAAATGTCTAAGGCTGGAACATAATTTAGAATGAAACAATATGAAACATGGTTTGGTTTTGAAGCTGCTGCCAAAAGAAGACAAATATCAGTAACGTATTTTACCTCTTGGCAGGATGAGGGGGAAAAGATCAGAAAACAAGCTGTAACATCATGTCATGTTATTGTGCTTCGATTGAACACCGTTCTCACTACTCAGTGGTTTAACATCACCCTCAATAACCTGGCACATCAGTGAAGATGTGCAGCGCATTGGCAGAATCTTAATGCCTCCATTTGAGCGCTCGCTGTCTTTTGCTGCCAATTTTTCACATCTGCCAAGGAAGTTAGTAATTCCCAAGTTATTTTGTTGACTGGCAGATATTATTTAAGGCTGTCATGTTATTTTGTTCTGTACAGTTCAGATAATCCCCTTTCTTACAACTCTATTCACAAAAAAAATGGATCAAACTCATTCTGAAGCAACAATTCAGGGTTCTATGGGACTCTGTTTCTAAACTGCGGTCGATGAGGCTGGGAGCGCTTTAAAAACCAGGGGCGTTAAGTATTATGCCAGGGTTTTTGTGGTGGGGAGGTGAGGTGGTGGCTGCTATTGATTGGCTTGCGTTTGGAGGCAATAATCAGGGAGGCTGATGTCAGATACACAGTGGATCTACCTCGAAGGAATTGATTACTTTGAGCTGCCGGCCATTGGTATTCTTGTGCTGGTTGACAATGGCAGACAGACAGAACAGGGCACTCTGTCTTTGAGGGTCAGCGACGAGGGTGAGAGAATCGGTTGAGGACATTGAGAGGATGGGGGCGGCTGGTAATGGAGTGGAGAGAGAAGAAAGGAACGGCAGAAGAAAGGTGGGAATAAGCCCTGCCATGCCATCCACATGGCTCCTGACAACAATCCTCAAAAGACTAAATGTTTCACTGCAAGAGTGGGTATATTCTGCTATGCACTCTGAATATTCAAGTCCTGGGGTTCTATTCATACCATAAAAAGAGGAAGAGATGAAGAGGACAGTGGCATTTTTATCCATTGGAGAACTCTTGACAGATCGTTGTGTGATCAGATCAAACCTGTTGAACTTTAGAAACTAAAGATATAGAAAGAATCCTGCATTCTAGCTAAGCCATAGTCAATCTTTAAGGTTTATTATCAAATATAATTGTATTTGTGATAACTCTTGTATAATAACTTGGAGGCATAGTAGCAGAATTCTGTAGCATGGACGAGAAGGCGAAAAACTACTTTAAATCTGGAAACTTGAGCGAAGAAAAACAAAAAAACAAGTTAGGAACTTTGTAAAGGCTATTACTGTAAATCCAACTGACTAGCCAAGCTTGTAGTGTTGTTATATATAGCAATTTGTTAATCTTTTAATATTTCATTTTTAGTCTTTTAAATGCAGCAGATACATTGTGTTCTTATATTACTTGATTACACACAGTGTCTGGTAGAATCTCTAAGGCTGTAGATACCGTAAGGTTGTACTGTTGTAGAAGTGGCTGATGTAGCATTGAGCCCTAGCCTCAATCAGAGGCAGAGTTCTGGCCAGCTCACATCTTTCTCAATCAACAACCCAATATTTTGTTAAATTCTCTAATGTTTAGTCTTCACCCCCAACCAATGTTCACTTCATTAGACTTCTTGCAGCTCGCTCTGGAACCACATAAGCCTGAATATAACTTAATGGGTACATACAGTTTAATACGGTGGCCCTGCAGGGTTGGGGTCTTGCACTTCATGAAGTGCAAGTCAAAACAGCATTTCAGGAAACACCATAGCATATCACAAAACACCACAGCATTTCAGAAAACACCACAGCATTTCAGGAAACACCACAGCATTTCAGGAAACACTACAGCAATTCAGAAAACACCACAGCATTTCAGAAAACGATACAGCATTTCAGAAAATGCCACAGCATTCACAAAACGCCACAGCATTCAGAAAACGCCACAGCATTTCACATAACGCCACATCATTTGAGAAAACACCACAGCATTTCAGAAAACACCACAGCATTTCAGAAAACGCCACAGCATTTCACAAAACGCCATAGCATTTCAGAAAACGCCACAGCATTTCAGAAAACACCACAGCGTTTGAGAAAACACCACAGCATTTCAACTTATACGGAAAGGGTATTCCTTTAGGGAGAACACTTCTTGTTTGTGATTGAACAATTAAATGACGATAAAATATGTTCATTTTGTTGTAGTCTACCATAGTATTTATATGGATATAAGCCCCGAATATTCGCATTGCTCTAATCACTCGAGTCTCAGGTTTCACCGCGGCTGTCAGCTGTGTTTACTCCTGTCATTCGAATAAAACACGCTGGAGAGGGGGCGGGGCTTATATCCATGCAAATACTTCGGTAGTTCTCATTCATAACACTCCGTTCGATGTCTCACTATGGGATGCGCCTCATCGCGGAGCACACAGAAGCATCAATCTCATTACGCCAATCCTGATTGGCTGGTGATCTTGACGTCAGCGTCAGGGAATCCACCCCCTATAAGTAGCTTGCGCTACGTCGCATGCGTCTTTCAAACACCTCTTCTCGCTTCAGAGCACATCTCGATGGTAGCCGGGCTAGCTTAACAGTCCACAGACTGAACCCAAAGCTAACTTTCGGTCGACGGGCGCTCGCCGGCTACTCTTCTGCTTCGCAAGAAGACTGTTAATGCTAACACACCAGTTAGTATTACAATCGACCTCGCCGTTTCTATCCTCGGAAATTAAGGTAAGGTTTTGATTTTTTCAAGCTAGCAACACACCTGTTGCTAGCTTGCTTTCCCTCACTACCGACACCACGGTAGCGAGGCTACGTACCTGTTACAAGCGGGTCCTCTCCATGCGGCGAACAAGATGGACGCCTCTCTCCCTCACACCAGAGGAGGCAGGGACTCGGAGGCTCGGCTCTGCGGGTTGAAAATATCAGGCACAGACTCACACCAGGTCTGCTCGTCCTGCCTCGGGCTGGAACACGCCCAGGAGGCTATTGACAACCCCGGCTCGTGCGGGCATTGTGCCCGCTTCACCGTAAAGAGCCTCCGCCGACGGTTAGCACGCCAAGCTAGCTTGTCGGGACAGGACCCCCTCATGTCCGCTGATTTGCCGGCTGGCAATCAAGACGTGGGGGTGTCCGCCGCAGAGATTGAGCCCCGCACTGTGTCGGTCTGGGGCTCATCAACAGCGGCAGCTGCGGAACCGGAGTCCCGCGCCGTGTCAGGCTGGGACCCGGTGGCGGCAAGAGACGCGAGAACGGAGCCCCACGCTTTACCAAGCTGGGGCTCCCGGCTAGACCTCACCATGGTTTCGCCCGCGGAGGATGTCCTGGAATTGGATTATATGGAGGACGAAGAGGGTGCCTCTGAGTTCCTCCTGTCTGATTCGGATGAGCAAGAAGACGATATATTCGTGTCATCGGCTCAGGTTGCAAAGCCGGGAGCGATGGCTGCTCTCCCGGGCGATGGCACACCAGATTCGCCCTGTCTGAGCATGGACCTGCAGGCCGTGTGTCAGTGTGCCGCGTCCAGACTAGACATCCCGTGGCCAAGGAGACCTCCCCGTTACGAGGGAAAACATTTTCCCCAAGCAACGAGGACAAAGAGGCAACTCCTTCCGGTCTTCCCGGAGATGTTGGATGAGGTGTCGGTCTCGTGGAGAGACTGGCCCTTTAGCAACAAGGCCCCAATCCAGGGTGCCTCCTCCCTAGACTGTGACGGTATGGAGAGGCTCGGCCTGCTCCGCATACCGCCTATGGAACCGCTGGTGGCAGCCCACCTCCTACCGAGGCTGGTCCCGTCACCAAGCAGGAACCCCACGATGCCAGCGAAGGCAGACCAATTCCAGTCGACCATGAATGAACGGTCCTACAGAGCCGCAGCGTTGTCCGCCAGGGCTTTGAACATGTCCTCGCTGCTAACCGCATACCAAGCGGAAGCTCTGCGAGGATCTGTCAAGCAATCCTGGACCGGCCGTTCTGGACGAGATGGCCGCGATCACAGACATTTGTCTCCGTGTTCAACGCTGCGCCGTCCAAGCCACGCGCAAGGCAAGGGGGATCATGGTGGTGCAGGAAAGAGCTATATGGCTCAACCTCACCAACCTCCCAGACCGGGAAAAGGAGGATGTGCTAGACATGCCCATCGTTCCCGAGGGGATTTTCGGCTCCGCTCTCGCCTCCATGCAGAGGAGATGCGAGTCGAAAAAGAAGGAGGACGAGGCCCTCCACCTCTGTCTCCCTCGAAGGGTCCAGCCGCTGCCTTCACAGCGGCAGTCCTTCGCCCAAGCTGCCTAGAACCCTGCTCAGTTCAAAGTACCAAAACAGCAGAGGTCGCAGCCCGCCCCGAGTCCCCAGCCCAGGCAGGAGACGAGGGCGAGTTGGCCTAGAAAATCTCCGGTTCCGGCTGCAGCCCAGGCACAGCCAACCCAGAATTTCGGCCAGCAGTCGAGGAAGAAGAAGCGGTCGACCCGACAGCCCCCCCTTCTCCCCTCTGTGACAGAGCTGGAAGTCCACGGTTCCCCAGCTCTAGATGTGTTCCCGCTGCCTCGAGAGATGCCTCAATGCCATCCTCAAGTCCGCAAAAACACATGTCACAATATTGTTGTTGTTTCTCACATAAACCATTTTCCGCTGACGCATCCAGGCTTCAGGCCAAGGGCGCAGCTCAAAAAAATGAAAAGAAAAACAATAAAAACAATAAACAGTCCGTCAACTGTTCCCCTTCTGAGAGCAGCTACGGCCTCTCTCAAAAGGCGGATAATAGACGGGTCTGTGAAGGCACCACCGTCACGCGCATGCGCAGTGCCGGCTGGGGTTGTGAAGGCACCACCGTCACGCGCATGCGCAGTGTTGGTGGGGATTGTCGAAATGGGGTACCACCGTGTTCAGACAGTCAAGGGCCCCATAACACAACAAATAGAGACTCAGAGGGTAAGAGACGTGACATCTCCGCTGGCTCTAAGGAGCATACAGTGGAAGATGCTCACAACATCTGCTTGGGTTTTCAAGACAGTAACACGGGGCTACAGACTCCAATTCGCTGTCACCCCCCCCTCGCTTCTCGGGCATTCTGTATTCACAAGCCCGAGGAGAGTCAGCCCATATTCTAGAGAAAGAGATTCTCTCTCTCCTAGAAACGAGGGCTATATCTATAGTACCCGCCGAGCAGAGTCAGAGCGGCTTTTATTCCAAGTATTTCCTCGTTCCCAAACGGGGAGGGAACGGGATTCGGCCAATACTAGATTTGAGGGTTCTGAACAAATATCTTAAAAAGATACAAATTCAGAATGCTCACTCACACATCTCTGCTGCTGTCTCGTGCGACAAAACGACTGGTTTACATCAGTCGACCTGAAAGATGCGTATTTCCACATCCCAGTATATTACCCACACAGGAAATATCTCAGGTTCGCATTTCAGGGGATCTGTTACGAATACAGAGTACTTCCCTTCGGTCTGTCTCTCAGTCCAAGAGTGTTTGTACGATGTACGGAAGCCGCAATAGCCCCGTTAAGACAACAGGGTATTCGCCTGGCGACCTACCTAGACGACTGGCTGCTTCTCGCACAGTCGGAGCAGGAGGCTATTAGGCAGACAAATGTCCTCGTAAAGCACCTGGGGGGTATACTACGAAGCAGGATTTTCGCTTAGCCGGCTAAATTCAGGGAAAACTCCGGCTTTCCGGTCCTACGAAGCTGGATCTCTTTTTAGCAGGCTAGATCTCCATGGTAACTTATGCTTAGCGGCTAACCTGGACGGGACCAGGTTAGGTTGCAGGCTAAGAGCTCAACTCAGTGAAAGCACTGCCTGCTGACCAATCAGAGCTCAGTGTGCGGAGTTTAAAGCGATCAAGTCATATTACAGGAGAAAGGAAATACAGAAAAGCTGCCGTCGCAGGAAAAGACGGCTGGCAAAAATCACCGACTGTGTGAACGTGAACATTAATAGAATATCACCTATCTTCAGAGCAATCTGACTATTATAACATTAGCGTTAAGAACACTTACCACATATCTACCACAACATAAGTAACCGGATCAGAGTAACATTAAGTAGGCCTACAGTCCGCGGCATATCACGTCATAATGTATCATATATTTTCTTATCTGAGTCAGCTGAGCCGTATCTGGCCGTGCAACACTCACAGTGTCACATAGGCCTACTGTGTGCAGAAGTATTATTTTAAGCAACACATTAAGTTGACGAAACACTCGAGACAAATGTAATTAAAGTCAAATCGTGTTTTAGACGGGGCAGTGATATCATAAACCTGTTAATGTACGCATTCAAACACTTTTTCTTTTGCCAGCTGTATTCACCTTGTAGGTGCAGACTATGTGGCTTTTATCCTGGATAAAGTGTTTAAGTCATGGATGTTTAAAGTTTAACTTCTTCATTTTTGACTAGTATTAAAGTTCACTTTTCATTCAGGAAGTATGACACTGCGCTGTCAGTACGCTTCTCCATGTTTGTGATTGGTCGAATGCTCCAAATACCACCCCTTTCATGTGAACGCGCACCTAACTAGATAGGAAATGGCTGGCTTGAGCGATCCACTTGATAACCAGCGTCGTAGTACAGTTTAGCGAGAGCGCGTATGTTTTGGATTAGGCCAACTGGCTAACTCAAACATATCCAAGTTAGGTTGAACCAGCTTCGTAGTATAGGCCCCTGCTCAACCTGGGTTTCATAATAAACACAGAGAAGAGCATGTTGTGCCCAGCACAGACTTTACTCTTCCTGGGTTTACACCTGAACTCGGTGCCCTTTATAGCCCGCCTGTCAGCGGAAAGAGTGAAAGCTTTCAGAGCTTGTCTCGCTCATTTCCAGCTGCGCAAACATGTTCTCTTCAGATCATGCCTGCGGTTACTGGGGCTCATGGCGTTAGCCATCCTGGTCGTACGACTGGGACGCTTACACATGAGGGAGTTTCAGCGCTGGGTAGCCGCTCTAAAACTAAACCCTGCGCGTCATGGTGCGCGGAGAGTAATGGTTACTGTGAAATGCGTAAGGGCACTGCGCCACTGGCTGCACCCGACTTTTCTAGTACGGGGCATGCCTATGGGTGCTGTCCTTTCACTGAAGGTGGTCACCACGGACGCATGTCTGACAGGCTGGGGAGGTATTTACGAAGGTCGTCCGGTGAGGGGTCTCTGGAGCAGAGACCTCCAGCGGGCGCACATACATTACCTGGAGCTTTTAGCGGTGTTCCTCACCCTAAAACGCTTTCTGCCTTTTCTCAGAGGACATCATGTCCTCGTGAGGACAGACAACACGACCACATTATCGTATATAAACCGCCAAGGGGGTTTGCGTTCTCTCCAGTTACACATGCTGGCACGCAAACTGATCTTATGGAGCGGCAGACGTCTCCTCTCTCTGAGAGCGACACACGTACCAGGAGTGATGAACCTCGGGGCGGATCTACTGTCCAGAGGTGCACCACTATATGCAGACTGGACTCTACAGCTGTGGGTGCGTTATGGCAGAACCGCGGTAGATCTGTTCGCATCAAAAGAAAATGCTCAATGTCAGCTATTCTTTTCAATGCGCGATTTAAACGCACCGTTAGGCGTGGACGCGCTCGCGCACGTTTGGCCTCCGGGCCTTCTGTACGCGTTCCCACCCCTGGCTCTGATACCCCCAACTCTGGCCAGAGTGAGGAAACAACGCCACACACTTATCCTGATCGCTCCGCACTGGCCCGCAATGTACTGGCTGGCGGAGATATATCAGCTGCTGTGCGGGCAGCCATGGCAGCTCCCACTACGCAGGGACATACTGTCTCAGGCGGGGGGGGCGATCTTTCACCCACACCCAGAGCGCTTGGCACTATGGGCCTGGCCCGTGAGTGGTACAATCTGAATACAGTGGGACTCCCTCAGAAGGTGATAAACACTATTCAGAGTGCGAGAGCTTCCTCCACCAGGTCTCTCTATGACTGTAAGTGGAGGGTGTTTGAGGAGTGGTGCCTTCAAAAAGGACACATCTCTTTTCAATGTCCTGTCGGGGTGATTTGATCATTTCTACAGGACTTAATTGATAAACACAGAGCTTTCTCTACGATCAAAGTGTACCTGGCTGCTATTGCTGCATGCAATGTGGGCTTTGAGGGAAAGACGGCTAGCCAACATCTTTTGGTCTGCCGTTTTATGAAAGGGGCTCACAGGCTCCTCCCTGTTTCCAGGTCACTGGTGCCCTTATGGGACTTGGAAGTGGTTTTAGATGGGCTCACTCTAACCCCATTTGAACCCCTTGAAGAAGCTGACATGAAGCACTTGTCACTCAAGACAGTGCTGTTACTGGCCCTGGCATCCGCCAAGCGAGTCAGTGACATTTATGCACTATCTGTACATCCTTCATGCACTCAGTTCGCCCCAGGGCAAACAAGAGTGTTGTTGAAGCCCAACCCTGCCTTTATACCTAAGGTGGTTGGTTCATGTACCCCAATTGACATTGAGGCATTTCCTCCGCCGCTGTGTTCCTCCGGCGAACAGCAGCCGGATTTGCTGTGTCCAGTCCGTGCTTTACGCACCTATATCGACAGATCAAAAGAGTTTCGTCATAATGACCAACTCTTTGTGTCCTGGGCTAACCCTCAGAAGGGCAAGCCCGTTACTAAGCAACAGCTCTCCCACTGGATTGTGGAGGCAATTGCTTTGGCCTATACGAGTCAGGGTTTGCAGGCACCTTAGGGTCTGCATGCTCATTCGACTCGTGGTCTGGCTACATCCTGGGCTTTGTTCAAGGATGTTTCCATCCAAGACATTTGTGCAGCAGCGAGCTGGTCCTCGCCGCTCACTTTTGTCCGCTTTTACAGGCTAGACGTCTCTGCTCCTAGTGTGGCCCGAGCAGTGCTGGGCACCTTGTTGAGTCAGAGCTCTACCTGTTAAGTTCTGGTTGGTGAATTTCGAGATAAGCTCGTCTGGCAATACGGGAGCTACAATATCCCATAGTGAGACATCGAATGGAGTGTTATGAATGAGAACTATAGGTTACTTACGTAACCCCAGTTCTCAGAGTAACATGTAGTGAGATGTCTCACCAGACGGCCCTCCTTGCTATGGTGAAGCGAGAAGAGGTGCTTATTTTGAATGACGCATGCGACGTAGCACAAGCTACTTATAGGGGGTGGATTCCCTGACGCTGACGTCAAGATCACCAGCCAGGGCTCGACATTAAGGACTGCCCGATGGCCCGGGGCCATCTAGTATTTAGCTCGGGCAATGAAGCCTCACCTGCTGGTTGCCCGATCGGGCAATCTATTATGCCAGTATCATGCAGCTCGCGGATCCAGTAATGAGTGACCCGACAGTAAAACTAACCATATCTATAACTAGTTTAGGTAGTTTGAGAGGTAATTAAAATAACTACATGTGATATTCTAACCTGAAGTGTGTGTTTTGTCCGCTCACCGCTGCATGTGATCATGCAGAGCTGCGTGTCGACTCGTCAGCAGCAGCTGATCTCTCTCTCCCGTCAGATTACACGTCACTCGCGTTTATGTCCATATCGATCAGATCCAGCTAGTTCTAGCTAATGATAGGACTACCTGCTTATTAAAAGACACCTAAACAATAAGTGTCGCTATGCAACTGGGTGAGGCCACAAAGTATAGCGCAGCATTATGCATTTGTTTACATGCCCACCGGAACCCCGAGGCATTACCAACAGATCAACGCACAATCAACCCATACAGGACATCTCTTTCTCCACATTAAGTGTTAGACATTATAATTGACTATTCTTGTCTGTCACATAAGTGGCGCAACTGAAGCGGTATTGCGCTAAAGGGAAATTATTTTGACCGAAGAGATTTAGATTTGCCGGCTAACGGGAACTCTGACGTCACCATTTTGTGTGCTTCGCGGATTCGCTCGGCTCCTCTCGACTGCTGCTCGGTTCTGCTCGGTCAGCTTCCGGATGAGGAGGCATTCGTTGGACCTACTTACAGTAGATAACATTACAAACATTTTTAACAGGGGCCATACTAGTGTAAATAATGTTTGTTTTGGCAGTTATAACTGAATGTAATGTTTTCTACTTTTTTACATCTGGGAAGGCATTTGCCTTCATCAGATGGAAAGTGTCTTGACCAACAACTTAAGTATGTCTTATAGCTATGCAGGGCATGCAAGTGAGCAAACACAAACAAACAAGTGAAATGAAGAATACAATTGAAATGGTACAATATAATATTGTGGTGGTTCATCTTGTAATTCAGTCTAGAGAACCAGACAGCATCTAAGACCTGCAAAAATCTAAATGTTCTAGGGGGAGGCCCCCCTAACCCTTTGTGCGTCATTTCGTCCGCGCGCATTTTTCAGGGCAATCTCCATTGGGCTCAGGGCCATCTGTAAATTAGCTTAGACGGCCCACAGGGCTATCTCCCAAAATCCTTAATGTCATGCACTGTCACCAGCCAATCAGGATTGGCGTAATGAGATTGATGCTTCTGTTTGCTCCGCGATGAGGCGCATCCCATAGTGAGAATCTCACTACATGTTACTCTGAGAACTGGGGTTATGTAAGTAACCTATAGATACCAACTACAACAAAATGAACATATTTGACCGTGATTTAATTGTAATACACGTTTCAAAATGATGCCGAAGTAACAACATACTGATACCCGTTAGTAAAAACCATGAGTTAATGCTGCGACAAGACGGCAGGCTAAAATGCGTGTTTTCTAAATGGAGATCGGATCGATCAGGATAAACCAACCTGTAGCTGCTCCGTCCAAACTCACAACAGCGGCATACAGACATAAATAAAGCAGCGACTGCATTCACCATGACATAGGCAGTCTGTGGTTTGTACATGTTTAACTTTTGTCCAGTTTCTGAACAGATATGAGGAGCTGTGAGCTCTGAGTGCTAACAGCTAACGGCTGATGTTTTGGGACATGTTGCGCTGTCGGGTGCTGACCAATCACGAAGCGTCATTTCTTGACTGGCAGCAAAAACAATCAATCACAGCAGTGCTTCTCTGACTGGCTCTGTCCAATCACGAAGTGTTCTCCCTAAAGGAATACCCTTTCCGTATAAGTTAATTGTAAAATGTTATGGCTGTACAATTACTGGCTACTAGTTTTTTTTCTTTCTCACAGTAATGTACTGTAAATATTTCACAGTAATTGACTAAATATTTCACAGTAGTTTACTGTAGATATTTTACAGTAAATTAGAATAAAAGTACAACTAAATACTAGTGATGTTATGTATTGCGCCGAGGCTTCTGAGCGTGTGTCGAGTAATCCCCGAAGCTTTTTGTGAAGCATGTATCGAGGCTTGTATCGTTTTGGGCCAGTGACGTCACCGATGACAAACGAAGCCTCGCTGCCTGTCGATACCACGTGACTGCTTCAGGAAGCGAGTCAGATCGGTTGAGCCGTTGAACCACAACGCTCATATTACCCATGGATGTATAATAAGAACCATATTACCCCTCCTGTACCCGGGCCCGGTGACACGATGGAATTAAGAGAGCTCAGACCCTCACTTATATAGAGGTATAAATAAAGTATAAATAAATAAAAGCATAAATAAATGTAGGAATAAATAAATGAATAAATACAGGAATAAATACAGGAATAAATATGGTCCAGTGTTTTCAGGGAGATTCAGTGTGTGTGCTGTGGCTCAGATGGAAAGCAGTTGACTCATACCGCAGGGTCCCTGGTTCAACAACTGGTCAATACGTCGTTTTTGTTGTTTATAAAGCTACAGCTAAATGAGATAATGTAGTTAATAAATGTATTCTTTGATATTGCTTAGCCTTTCTTAGAATACAACGTGGTTAAGTTTACGAATATTATTAAGGAATACAAATCCCTCTTTGTAATGTTTACCAGCCTCCTTAGGCTTTTCAATCACAATCATTAAACTGGAATAAATACAATATTGTTAACATGAAAATACGATTTAATGTTTGTTGTTTAGAGTTATTCTAAGGCTTTACTCATTGGGAACTCGGTATGAGATAGAGCACACTGTTGAGATGTCCAATCTGCCTGTTTTACACTTTGACCAACAGGGGGGTTTATGTTCAGATGAAGCCCATGATGAAGCCTCATGAGATGAACCCTTTTGCGAACCAATTGGCTGGAAAGCTTCAAAGCTTCATGAGGCTTCATCTCGCCATCACTACTAAATACTGTGACTTTACAGTTGCCATGCCCATGGAATTACTGTAATATAGCAGTACAGAGCTGTGGTATTATGGTACCTTGCTGTACATAAATTACAGTAATTACCTGTATTTTCACACTATTACTGTAGAAGTAATGCAACACAGTAGCCAGTAATTTACTGTAAATATACAAATGTAAATAATACGATAATATATTGTAAATTTGACTAGTTAACTGGGATTTTACCATAACTACACAATTCAATCAGCTCAATCAACAAAGAAAAACAAAGAAAATGCCCATTTTAACTTTGTATTACTCCATTGAAGTGCAAAGTACATTTCACAGTGTCTTGGACATGTTGTTACGGCCCCAACCTCTACACCGCGGTAGTGGCTCGTGCTGAGACCCGCAACATGAAAGAATACACGCAATAACCGGTACTTGGTGACGAGCATTTATTGATAATCAGCCGTTTGCTCACACAACCGAAACGGGAAACAAAAAGAGGTCTGGAGGACTGGCCAAAAGGAACAAACAGAAGGAGCGAACCCGACCCAGCCACACCACGGACCGTAGGACCCATGGAGCTTTCCCCCCCCCCCCCCAACCAGAAATCAAATATAAACCCTATGGGAAACAAAATAAAGCCGCGAAAACTGGACTACCAGGTCCTCCAGGCTAAACATAAACACATCTGCAAAAATATGGCCTACAGCTCAAAATGGCAAAGAGGTATTCTAAGGAGAGTGTCTCCCGGCGTTAGGATAGGCGAGACATCCTTCTCCTCCAGCTTCTCTTTATATGTACACGGCTGAGTGGAATTTGGAACACCTGGACAGAGGCAGAGCCAGGGGCAAACCAGGTGCACCTGGGCAGATAGAAAATAAAGCAAGGAGGGGAGCACTTGTCTACACAGACATCCACTTGAAGTCAACCATTTTTCTGAAGAATGTGCTGACATGGGGGTTTAAATTGCCATGCCTCTTTTTGGCTTTCGAGCCAGGATTAATGCCCAGGAAGCACCTGAAAACAATAAGCCAAGACAACAATTTCACATAGATGTATATGTTGCATAGTTTATTTTAAGGCACATGCAGCGGTGCCCCTTTCAATTTAAGTAAAACCTGCACCAAATAAATAAATTAAAGCCAAGCAAGAGCGATAAAAGCAAGAAAATCACTTAATTTGTTCTGTTACAGTACACAGAGTATGGTCTGAATACAGTATTTTACTATGAAATAATACAGTAACATGTTGTGAAATCCTGGTAATCATTTATCCTGTACATTCACAGTAATTAACTGTGCCTGCATTGATTTCACTGTGAAATTCAAAATGACAGTATTATATTGTGAACATTACAGGTAAAGACTGTAAAGTGGTAAAACAGTAAATTATTGTAAACTATTACACAGAGAGAGAGAGAGAGAGAGAGAGAGAGATAGAGAAGAGAGAAGAGAGAGAGAGAGAGAGAGAGAGAGAGAGAGAGAGAGAGAGAGAGGAGAGAGAGAGAGAGAGAGAGAGAGAGAGAGAGAGAGAGGAGAGAGAGAGAGAGAGAGAGAGAGAGAGAGAGAGAGAGAGAGAGAGAGAGAGAGAGAGAGAAACAGCTAAATATTGTGAAAATCATGGTAATATTTTACAGTGTTGAAATGCTGTGGTATTTTGTGAAATGCTGTGGTGTAAAACTGGTTAAGTATACCTTCTGTTGTATGGATTCTAATTAAAATCCAATTATCTAGAAACATGTGAAGAGATGACACAGTAATATCTGCTGACATAACTCCCTCTTTAACCCAGTTAAAACTCTTGTATTTGAATTAGCTAAGCGCTAGATACTTTTGTGTAAAGAATTATAATGCAACACTTATGTGAGTAAACACCACGTCATGCCATATGCTCTAGTCAAAGTGAAACATCAATGAGCTGCTGTTTTTCTTCCCCACCTTGCGGTTTTCATAGCCGGATGCCGCCTCAAGGCAAGGCTCTGGTGACGGTAGACAGAAGCAGCATGACTCATTTGTTCATAAAAAGATGGCGGCTGTCTGCCACAGATCTGTCAGAGCCCATGATCAAAGAGGCTGCATGCTAATTTTCAGGAAGGAGAACTTTCTTAATTTGCCTTCACAGCCGTCAGCTGCAAATCTGCTGTTCATTTCCACTGAGCGCATGATGACGAGTCTAGGACAAAAAGAGAGTTTGTGGGTGACATTAATGTGCCACTTGAAAATGGGTACTGTATCCTCGTTTTCCTTCAAGCTTAATTTCCTGCCAGTTTGTATACTGTCAAGTGCCTATGTTTTAGTTCATTTAGTTTTTGTGCTCAGTGCTTAGCAGGTTTTATGCACATTTCTTTCCAGTTGTCTAAACTGAAAGATGTTTACAACTGAGCAGGGATATGATGCACTGAGCTGTCTGAACTGATGATGCTTATTCCTTTTTGGTAAAAATCATTTGACTGTGGGGATTCTTCTTGATATACATGATCACAGCTTGACTTCATTACACCTAGAGCCGTGGCTCATGTCTTTTTAAATCTTCTTCCAACTTTTCCCACTTTCAACTTTCTCCTTCAGCTCTTTCCACAGGTTTTTTTTATATTTCTTCTATCCTGTCAGATATTGTCTCTCCTTCATGATCCGGATTAATTTTTGGGATTTAACTTTACACCTGGGGGTCTGCTTATCTCTGTATTTGGATGAAATTGCCTTTCAAATAATGACCTACCACAAATGCTCCCATCAGTGACTTTGTTTTGCTTTGAGATTTAAAAGGAGAAATATTTTGCTCATTTTCAGCTTCACAATTGCGTTTTGTGCTTTTACTGTGACATGTTTACATGCTGTAATGGTAACAGGTGCTTTATTTGCTCATACAGCCTATGCTGCAGCACCTCATTTCACCCTCTGTCTGAAACCAGAGCCCATGCTCTGATTGGTTAACTGCCCAGCTCCGTTGTGATTAGTCAACAACTTAGAGATATGTCTGAAATGCCTCGACCCTTCATATCACACATAATGTGTTGGAGTGATGGCCAATAGAAGCGTGAGTTTTAAGATACGTCCCCAGCTGACACAGAAAGCGATGCAGTTTCTGGTCCAGGCTCTCGTCATCTCACGCCTAGACTACTGAAACTCCCTCCTGGCTGGTCTACCTGCATGTGCCATCCGACCTCTGCAGCTCACCCAGAATGCAGCGGCTCGTCTGGTCTTCAACCTTCCTACATTTTCCCACACCACTCCGCTCCTCCGCTCCCTTCACTGGCTTCCGGTAAATGCTAGAATCCACTTCAAGACACTGGTACTTGCTTACCATGCTGCGAATGGATCTGGCCCTTCCTACATCCAGGACATGGTTAAACCGTACACCCCAGCGCGTGCACTACGCTCTGCATCAGCCAAATGACTCGCTGCGAGGGGGACCCAAGTTCCCATCAGCAAAAACACGTGGGTTTGCTATCCTGGCTCCAAGATGGTGGAATGAGCTCCCCATTGACATCAGGACAGCAGATAGCTTACACACCTTCCGGCGCAGACTGAAAACTCATCTCTTTCGACTCCACTTCGAGCGATAGATTTATTAACAAAGCACTTATATACTAATAAAGGACTGGCTTATCTAAAGCCAGTTGAGTAGCACTTGAAATGTTTGGCTCTATGAAACCTGATGTACTTATATGATTCTGTTTTCTTCAAGGTTGTGTCTTCCTGGTCGAATGTACTTATTGTAAGTCGCTTTGGATAAAAGCGTCAGCTAAATGCAATGTAATGTAATGTAACATAGTGATGTTGCGATGTTATGGTTATGTTATTGTTATATCTCTCACAGGCTCCGCCCTCTACTGGACTCTATGGGTACTCCCCTCGATTCTATCATGCAAGCATTCTTTCACTGAGACTTTCTAGACGTAGCCGGCCCCTGGGCGGGCCTACCTGAATGCGCGCGCATCTCACCGCATAAGAAGAGGCCTCGCCTCCTCACTGCCATCTCTTTCTCTTCAGCAAGGCAGTGAGTAACTGAGTGAAGACGGACAAAGAAATATTTTACAAAAAGCATACAAAGAACAATGGACTCACCTGTGGAGCGCCCCTGTCCTTCGTGTCCGGGCTCCATTGAAGGTGACGACCCCCATGGCCGGTGTATCGAGTGCCTATGGTCCGACCAAGCGGCGGCCAACCAGGCTCCGACAGCAGTCTGCAGCGCCTGCTGACTGATTCCTCGCTCCGGCCGCCATCAAAGGCCTGGTGTGCCCCCACTGGAGGAAAGCCTAGCGGCCCATCTGCTTCCGCAGACAGCCGTGTGGGCAGAGGGGAGAAGGCCCCTGCCCCCGCTGTCGCTTGACCGCGAGATTCCTGAGTATCTGGATAAGATATTCAGGCTCGGGGCGCAGATGGCGGCGGCGGCCAATAATCTAGGTGTGTTGGTTTCCCCTCAGCAGGACACTACTTGAAAACAGGTTAGTTACCAGTTTTTAGCTCTGCATAATTCATGATATATCAGCGCATATATGTGTTGTGTGAAACGTATTTACTTCATTACTCTAATTGAATTGTTGGCATGTTGCATACTATAACTGTACAAACATCCTGCAAAATGTACTGGTAAACTTACTTTTATGCAACACAGACACTGACCGACCACTATATCTTTGTTGTTTATCTGAAGGACTGAGAAACAAAGAGGTGGAAGCAATGAGGAAGCAGCAGCTACAAACTGGGTTTTGGCAAACAATGCTGTTGTGGAAATATTTTCCAAGGCCCATAACTTTGACCCAGTGTATCAGTTCAAACTGTCCTGACTGAGCACAGGCACCTGTAACCTTGGCTGCTGTGCTCTCAGTGTTTTGTCTCCCTGTTCCTGCCTATTGGCGTCAGCTGATAGAGGTGTTATCATTCTATCTTGTTATGCAGCATGTTGATGATGCTCTCTGAACTAGCTAAATACAGGGGTCTGGGGTAGAGTTCTTCAGAATTGACGTGGCAACTCTACCGTGAAGTCAGAACCTCTGACTCTTGGACTTGTGATGTGAATCCTCCGGCCGTTAACTCCAAATAAACCATCATGTGTTTGACATCAAAGCTACTGCTCTTCCCGTGTCTCCTTCCTGAGTCGGTGACTCCCACTGCATAGCTACACAGAAGTTTCCTTTACAAATGCCATCACACTTAGAGAGATCCGAAGCATAGCAGCTATGTGCTGAGATGCTTGTTGCACAATGTTATTTTTAAATAAAATATGATTCATTTGTATTTCTTCCTTTACTGTATTTCTGTAAACTCAAGCAATCTTTCTCTGCAGAAACCTCTATGTACAGAGCACAGCCCATAACAGATGAAAGTGCTTTAGATTATGCTCAGCAGTGTGTAGCTGGGTGCTCAAACAATCTAGTTTTATGAATGAAGTGTGTTATATCTGGTGCAAAAGTTTGCATAGTTTTGAGTGCAGTTCTTCATTTAACAGGAAAATTAGGTGTTTTGCACTTTGGGTGTGTGGTTTTGTGAATTGTGTTTAGTGTTCTGAGAAACTGAGCAATTTAAAAAAAAAAAAAAAAATGTGTGTTAGCAATCGAGAAACTGTAAGCCTCTGTGGTTGGATGAGATCTAGTTGCAAGTTTAAACAGAAAAATAACTGCTTAGTGTTTTCACAGTTTGTATTCTGCTGCACTGTCGCAAAGGTTCGGGGAAAGCCTCCATAAATCCAGCTACACCCATATCTGATCTCCAATCTGTATCTACAACATTTTACTGGATTTTTCACATATTCTTTACGGCAACTTACCCCTGTCTGTTTATTTGTTGTTAACTGAGCTTTCATATTCGCTACAGCATGGTGAAAAGAAGAAGAAAGTTGAGTTACTATATGTTGGAGGAATAAAGACTTTCTAGAAGCCTGAAATTCCTCCAACAGACTGATCTCTTCCTGCTCAAATGTAAATGAAGTAATGCTAGAGAATTTCCCCCATTGCAGCTTCTGCAATATCAACCATAAAGGGAGACGGATGAGTGAGAGAAAATGTTGTCCCCAGAAACATCTCTTTATATTCCCATCCCTTGATTTTGTCATGTTTTGCAGATGTATACATTCTCCCTGAAAGAAAAAAAGCTTTAAGGTTGGCAGCAGTTCAACTGTTCCAAAGTTTACTTGAGGTACTCTGTAAATCTGAATATGACACAAACTCTTGGCCCCGGTTGTATTAAGCAACACGGGCGAGAAGTAGAAGCTTATTATGACTTGGTATTTGCAAAAATAAATTGCCTTTCTGTTTAATCCTGACCTTTACCTTCAGCTAATGATGAAGAAGTGCAGTCACGATGTGATGCATTGCCCTAAGCCACAATGTCACTCTGAACTCTGAATCCAAAGTAGATTTTCAGTGTACCTTAACTTTACTTTGATCCCTGTTCAGCCGCCTGTTCTGTCAGAGTAAACACCGCCAAGTGCATATTCTGTTTGATCTCCTACTTATGAATATATATACAGAACAGATCCAATCTCATCCACAGAGGTTTAAGCTAAGGCAGTATGACAGAATTTTAAAGGAAAAGTTCAGGCTCTTCTTTTTATGATTTGGTTAGGGCTGCTATTGTGCTATCATCTGTCCACCCAATAATCATTGGTCTGCCCCTTTATTTCAACAAGACACATGGTATAACAAATATGATGGATGGCAAAAGTTGTATATTATTAGCTTATTCGTTATTCTCGCGTCCAGGAGAGAAGCTTAGGATAAATGAGACCAATGGAGTCTGTCGCATAAGGTTCAAATGGGTACTTTAATTAAAATGGCGCGATAATGTTACAAGCAGAGATATGGTTCAGAGAGAGAAACTGCAGTTCCCTCTCGCACAGGGGCGGATCTACCGGGGTGGCATGGGGTGGCAACTGCCACCCTAAACAATAGCCTTGCCACCCCAGCTGCCACCCCAGTTGGCATCTTTGTTTTGAAAGAAAAGTTGTTGCTCATTGGACATTTATGAGAGAAAGTCTCTAATGTCCGAGTGCAATCAAAGACAAATATCTGCAAGCTGACGACATTGTGCATTTAAGCAACAAAAATGGACTACATATTTTAACACTAACAGCCTGAGACACAAACTGGCTGAACTCAGGCAGCTATTCATGAACGGTAAGGCAAGCATATTATGCTTTTCTGAGACCAAATTGGACAATTCCATTACAGATTCAGAGATTGAAATTGAAGATGATCTTGTAGTGAGAAGGGACAGGAACGTGAATGGAGGTGGTGTCTGCATGTACATACATAAAGACACCAATTTCAAAAACCGTACTGACCTGCATCATGAAAATATTGAATCTGTGTGGGTTGAAATTATTTTTGACAATGCTAAATCTGTAATAGTCGGGACAATCTATAGACCACCGGAACAGAGTGACTTTTATGATACATTAGATGGGTGTTTGGCTGATGTGGGGGATGTAGAGACAATTATTATTGGAGACTGGAACACGGATATGCAACGTAAAGACACGTCCGTCTTCAAGTCCTTCAGTAGGATTTGTGATCTGCACGGCTTCAGCCAGCTAATCACCCAACCCACCCGGGTATGTGAAACAACACAAACTACCATTGATCTCATTCTGACCTCTGACAAGTCCAGGATCTCCAGTAAAGGGGTTATAGCATGCGGGTTAAGTGATCATTATATGATATTCTGTACCCGCAAAAAGCTAAAACAAAGGGCCGGCTGTCACAAAACAGTCATATCTAGAGACCTCAAAAACTACTCTAGCGAGGCCTTTAACCTAGAACTGGAGAGCCTGGACTGGTCAGATGAGCTCAGTGGTACACAAGTTGAAGAAACATGGCTTGGTTTCAAAAACAAATTCTCTGCAATACTCAATGATTTGGCCCCCCCTAAGAACAACCAGGGTAAAAAATCGCGCTGAGCCGTGGATGCACTCCGGCATACTGACCGCCATGAAAACCAGAGACAAAAAATGCTCTGAGTTTCATAAAAGTCAGTCAATGCTTTCCAAAAGCACGAGCAGTGAACTCCAGGCCCACGTGACTGAACTAAAAATGGAAAGAAACAGACTAAGAAATGACGTAAGCTCCATGATCAAAACTGCCAAAAAGAATTTCATCAATGTCAAAACTGAGGAAAACAAAAATAAACCCTGTGAACTTTGGAAATTACTCAATAACCAGCTTGGCTGCAGTAAAAAACTCAAAACGAGATTTTCTAACTTAAACATAAAGACAGATAACAGGCTCATCACAGACAAACTGGATGTGGCCAAGTACTTGAACATTTTTTTCACAAACATAACCACAACTCTTGTAAATAAATTACCCTCCCACTCAGGGCTTTTTGGAGTAGATCACATCATGACCTACTACAAAAACCTAGGGGTACGCAAAGATGATTTCAGTCTAGCAAGGGTAACAACAGCAGAGGTACTCATTAAACTGAGCGCCCTCCAACCTAACAAGGCCAGTGGCCACGACAATATCCCCTCCAAATTCCTCAGAGACACAGCAACCGCCATCTCACCAGTCATAGCTCACATAATGAACCTCTCCATAAAACAGGGAAAAGTACCCAAAGACTTCAAAATTGCAAGAGTAACCCCCCTGCACAAAAAGGGCAGCAAATTGGACCCAGGCAACTACCGCCCTGTTTCTATACTTACCTCCATCTCGAAAGTCATGGAAAAAATAGTATATGAACAGGTCGAAAAGTACCTCGCGGAAAATAAACTAATCTATGAATTTCAATCTGGCTTTAGAACATCCCACTCCACTGACACATGCCTTCTTTATTTGAGCGACCACATCAAACAAGAGGTGGACGAGGGCAAGTACTGCGGCATGGTGATGCTGGACCTACAAAAGGCTTTCGACACTGTCAATCACCCCATTCTGATTGACAAGCTAAAAGCAATTGGTTTTGATAAACTATCGGTGAGCTGGATGCAATCCTACCTGGAGGGGAGAAAACAGATGGTGGAGGTAAACGGTACTCTGTCCCCCCCCCCTCCCAGTGAGCTGTGGTGTTCCACAAGGAAGCATATTAGGTCCGTTACTGTTCCTAATTTATGTAAATGACATGTCATCAGCATGTGACTGCAACTTGTTCCTGTTCGCGGACGACTCAGCCCTGCTGGTCTCTGACAGGAACAGGTTGCAGGTTGAAAAAACCCTCAGCTCCGAGCTCGGCAGAATCTGCACCTGGCTCGCCGATAATAAATTATCATTACACCTGGGTAAAACAGAGTCCATTCTCTTCGGTTCGAAACATAATCTCAGCAAATCCGACGACTTCTCAGTTGCAGTGGGTGACATTATTGTCACAAGTAAGAAGGAAATTACATACCTAGGATCTATTCTTGAGGCAAACCTCTCCTGTGATAAAATGGCATCCAATGTAATAAAAAAAGTCAATCAAAGAACTAGATTCCTATACCGGATCTCCTCTCTGGTAAACAAAAACACCCTGAAAACTCTGGCAGGAGCACTCATTCAAGGGTACTATGACTATGCTTGCACGTCATGGTACCATAGCACCTCCAAGGCGCTAAAAATAAAACTTCAAACATCGCAAAATAAACTGGTCAGACTACTGCTTGACCTTTCATCTAGAACCCACCTCACCTCTGCCCACTTTGACAACCTAGGATGGCTTAGAGTAGACGACAGAGTACAGCTACTTGCAATGGGCCTGGTCTACAAGATCCAGTACACCTCTATGGTACCCATGTACATGTCAAAATGATTCCCAAAGGTCAAGGAATACCATGATCATAACACCAGAGGGAGCTCCACAAATCATGTGAAACCCAGATTTGGCACAAAAAAGGGGGGAATACACGTTTCGCAATTATGCCACATCAAGGTGGAACGCTCTTCCCACAACTGTAAAGGAAAGTAAAACTATACTTACCTTCAAAACCTCTCTTAAAGAGCACCTTCGGGGGAGAGCATTGCAAAACTGGCCCCGGTAATGGTACAAATCTCAACCTGTCGTTCAATGGACAGCTTCCCCCCCCCCCATCTATGTATATACTCGCATTTTAGACTCTGTTACTAACTGTATATCTGTAGACTTGGTATGTCTTAAATGTCCGGTTAGGATGTATTAGAACAAAATCTAAAATGAAAATTGTAAATAAGCAATCTGTATGTAAAAAACCACCTGTATGTAAATTGTAAATAAGCCATCTGTATGTCTTATATGTCTTAAATGACATGATGAATTGGAAATGGGGGACCCTGATGTAACCAAGACGAAAGTCTTTCTCTGGTCTGCATCTCCTTAACAATTGTATGTTTTGAGCTGTACTGTACTGTACCCAATATACAAGCTGTTAATAAACTTTTCAATCAATCAATCAATCAATCAATCAAGTGAATGCAGCACAAGATGCACGTCATGTAACCCCTCCCCCGGTCCTGGCGCGAGAGTGGAAATATGATTGGTGGCGAATTCATTTGAACGGGACGGCGCAAAACGAGAAGCCTTTCGGACCCAAGCACTGAAGGAATGAGGTAGTTGCGGTCTACAATGACAGAGAGGAGAATGTCAAGTTTGGCTGCACTCAGCATTGAATCAAAACGCACTAAAACTTTAGATCTTAATACATTTGTGAGGCGTTTTGCTGAACAAGATAGTAATCGCCGCATTCAGCTGTAATAGACATGCCAACTTGATGCTCTGCTCACGGATGACTCGATGAGAATAACAAACTGTTAAGATGATGACCTTGTATGCGTGTATATATTTTTTTCTTTGAGGGGGTCTGCCCCCAAAAAACAATTTTAAGTCCTGAAAAAGTAAAATAAGACGGTGTGTAAAACTACACTGCCCAGCCAACAGAAAGTAACCACTTTGATTTAACTAGGCCGGTAGGTAAGGACCTTCCACTGGATAATAACTGCAGCGATGTTTTAGCTGAATACACGTTTTTTAACCCTAACTGATGCAGTTAGTCACTTCTTTAATGTTTGTTCTTTCTGATGTAAAGTCAAGGTTGTAACTGTATATCAATAATGATATAATTACTTGTTTTTCAAATTTGAAGGAGGGTGAGCAAGCATCTTGATGAACATTCATCATTAACTCCTCCAAAAAATATAGTTTATTCAACAATAAATGAATATGTGAATCATAACAGTTCTTTACTATATCTGTAAAGCGTCTTTGAGCACCTGGAAAAACGCTAACAAATTAAATCTATTATTATTATTATTATTTATTATTATTATTATGTATTAACAGTGATTGACAGCTGATAGGAATAATATGATTGTTAATAGTATCATATTCATTCAGACAAACATCGATGAGACAGTTAATTAATGTACTTATTGCAGCAGTCTGCATATATTTGGTACCCCTGCTGGTCTAAGTGAGACAAACTCATTCAGTTATTGTTCAGTTAAAATTCATTAAATTACATCTGCCACCTTATATGTAAGGCTTTACTGATGTGCCACAATAATATCACCTATGTGATTGAGTTAAAATATTAATATTGTGGCTTTCCAAGTTAACATTGATTGTAGGGGTGTAACGGTTCACAAACATTTCGGTTCGGTACGTACCTCGTTTTTAGGTCACGGTTCGGTTCGGTACGTTTTCAGTACAGCAGAAAAGATTATCACAAAACATTAAAAACATTTTTTTTATTATTATTAAACTGTGACTAATGTATTCTAATAAATACAAAATATAGTAAAATAAACATTACGGTGCAGCATTTCGATGAACTGAAATAATATGTATTTGAACTGTACTAGTACCTAAGCAGTCAGCTTGACATTAGGACTTGCTTGTCATTGTATTTTGTTGTTTAAAGAAAGATGAACTTGTCCACATTGCTTGCTGAAATGGCAGATCTGCTGGCACTAACAATGTCTCCTGCTGTGGAGAACACCCTCTCTAGGGACAGAGGTAGCACAGCCAGGTAGCGCTTTGCTAACATGGCAACATAAGGATATTTGGCGTTTGTAATAGCTTTGGCTCGGTCTGAACTTTCTGCGAGTGGTGGAGGCTTACATGCTAGTGGGAGTTGGGTTTGCACTTCAGTCTTTTTTCTTTTGGTACCGGTGATATTCACATTCGGGTGATGCCTTTTCAAATGAGTGTGATGTATTGCCAGCCGCGTAACCAATGTTAGTTGAACAATACCGACAAACAGCTTTGGTTCGGTCCACCTGTCTTTGTCCGTCATCCTTGTACGTAACTGAAAAATCAAAATGTTCCCAAACCGGAGACTTCAATGATGCTGGAGGATTTTCAGCTCAACTTTATCTGCGTTCGCCATTTCGACAGTTCCTCAAATTGCTGACTACATTTGAACGCATCCCTGTGACCAGCTCTCATAGTATGCCTCTCGTCCAATGAAATTACTTGGTCGCTCTATGATATATACCTGAGATTACTTCCAGAAAGTTGTTCATGTTCTCAATTTGTTTACGTTTAACGCTATATTCGTTCGGTACACACGTGTACCGAACCGAAGGGCCCGTGCCGAATAATTTCAGTACGGGTACGTGTACCGTTACACCCCTAATTGATTGATATGATTGCGATTTCAATCAGCATATACTTCTGTCAGGGGATGCCACCCCTCAAAATCTCCTGCCACCCTCTTGCCACCCCATGAATATTTGTCTAGATCCGCCCCTGCTCTCGCAGTCGCGGCCGTGAAGAAAGAAGGCTTGTTTGAGACAAGCGAGACCTGCGCAGACCTGCGCAATTGCGATCAACGTCTTGCTCGTGCGTTGCATGATGGTTAGTCATTTTTGTCCGACTTGCTCTGGAGGCTCGCCTACATGAGACGTTGAAATCTCGCGGGACAAAGACGCCCGCAGCCTTAAAGATCAAATGCAAAGGTTTTTTTATAATTGCCAGTAAAATCGAAATCATATAGCTACAACACTATCTAAGATATTGCAGTATTAAAATCGGAGATAATATGCATCTGGCAATGCGCAATATTTATTTTGTTCAACCCCCAACACCAAGTCCGACGATTTATTTTCTCAGCCGCTCCTCCGCAAGATGGCGTCGTATGATGTCACAGTGGCCAAACAAACAAACCTTGGCTTATCGCTCACAGCTGCTTCCGCCGATAGTACAACTTAGTTTCGTTATCATGTCTGATTCTGACTAGACTATAGACTAAAAGCTTTAGGAATCCAAACTATAACATATAATAAGTACCCTGTATCAAGATTGATGCAAAACAAGTGACGTTTGACCTTTTTAGAGAGGTTTAGAAAAATAAAGTCCAGGCGGACTCACCACTGGGAAACCAAACACAATGCTAACAGTGAGACTCTGAATTAGCCCCGAGCGAAAAATGCTAACCTATTACTGCACAGAAATCACTCCTAGCTCCCTTATTACTTATCCTAGCTCCACATCCAACACATTGTTTATGATCGTAAAGACACAGAATCTAACGGTGCCCACCTCTATAAGCAATACAACTGCAATTCCGTTATCTGCGTTATCTGCTGTGCTCCGTGTGCGCTTTGAAATCTAATCAAAAGTTGTTTACCTCAATTCTTTGGCGTTTCTGCATCGCCCGGCTCTTTCGTTCTTTCAGTGGTTTCTTGTGCTGAAATATGGAGGGGACGGCTCCGAGTTTCAGCCTCCGACGTGCTATTAATGCTTCTCCACCAACAGACTTCATGATAGCAGGATCAACGTCGTAGGGAGAGCGGGGTATTGTGAGACATCGGGTAATGTGAGACACCCCCTGTATCTAGGCAACGGAACACAATTGTGGTCATGTGACCATTATGTTTTCAAGCGCCTCCCATTCCCCCCTTGCCAGGAAGGTGAAGTTG
Organism: Gymnodraco acuticeps; assembly: GCF_902827175.1. Lineage (NCBI taxonomy): Eukaryota > Metazoa > Chordata > Actinopteri > Perciformes > Bathydraconidae > Gymnodraco > Gymnodraco acuticeps. The sequence continues at coordinate 10,413,612 of NW_022992351.1, forward strand.
GTGCTGGTGCTGTGGTAAGTACGTTTTTTTCACATAAATGTGTTTTTTGCATGCAAAAGTAAATGTTCTTGCTATGAACTTAATCAACTATTGTGTCAAAGCAAATTGATTCAGGTAGAAAAACTTATATCATACATGTTGATGAACTTCCAACATATAAAACCATGTGATTGATGCTAGTTGAAGATTAGCCTGAATTGCTAGAGATGTTGTTTTTTCTAAAATGGTGGCTGTGGGGTTAAGTGAGACAAATGCTGTGGGGTAAAGTGAGACAGTGTCTCACTTTACCCCACCATGAAGCACAAGTTAAGTTTAGTCTTAAACATATTTAGTGTAATATTACATTACATATGTTTTATTTTTAATGTCATCAACATTGTAGAAAAGCCATCATGCCAAGAAACTACACAAGAAAGACAACATGGGGCCAAACACCCCTCGCAGAGATGGAGAGTGCAGCCGCTGAGGTCATGCAAGGAAATAAGTCCTTAAGAGAAGCTGGAAGGGATAGAAATATTGACAAGACAACCCTACAAAGATTCATAAAGAAAAAAGAGAAAGGGGAAGTAAAATCAGTAGCCTGGGGTGCAGTAGCTGAGGCAAAGAGAATATTCACAGATGAGATGGAGGAGGAGCTTGCCAAACACTTGGTTAACTTAGAACAAATGATCTTGCCACAAAGCTAAATCTTATAATAATGAATTCTCTACTATTTAGGAATAGAGTGGTTTGGCAGGTTCCTAGCACGTCGCCATCTCTCTGTCCGAACTCCGGAGGCAACATCCCTGGGAAGGGCTACAGCCTTCAATAAAACTACAGTGGGGGAGTTCTTCGAAAATCTGGCTGTAGTGATGGACAGGTGACAGAATTAATTTTTTAGTTGCAAATGTTTTACGGAGGCTTTACCTGTAAGATTTGGTTTTGATTCTGATAAGGTTCTTCCCTTGCCTCTCTTCTTTAACAGGCACAAATTCCCTCCACACATGATTTACAATGTGGATGAAACAGGCGTCGTTACAGTTCAAAAGCCACGGCAGGTAAGCTACACATGATACACTAGAGAGCACCAGACTGATACTGAGTGGCTTGTGATAATGACCAGTGAACCTGTGAACTGGAAAAAACGAATGGACTGAAATGAAATACAATGTACCTTTAGACCAATAGTAGCCTACTGATTGCACATGCCATTGATTCTAAACTTTCTATTTGATTCAGGTTGTGACAGAGAAAGGAACAAAGCAAGTTCTATCACATCAGCTGAGAGAGGAGAACTGGTGACTGTGGTGTGTGCAGTGAATGCTGCTGGGAATGCCATACCTCCCATGTTTGTCTTCCCCAGAGTTAGGTTTAAGGATGACTTCATGATAGGAGCACCTCCAGGAGCCAAAGGTGCCTCCACCAGAACAGGATGGATGAATGAAGACACCTGGCCTGAGTTCCTTGATCACCTGATACAGCACACTCAGTGCACTCCTGACCGTCCCATGTTGCTAATCCTTGATAATCTTAAAACTCACATCTCACTCAAGGCAGTAGAAAAAGCAAAGAGCAACAGTATTGTTATGCTCACCCTTCCACCCCACACATCCCATCGCATGCAGCCTCTCGACGTGACCGTGTATGGCCCGTTCAAGACCCTATACAACCGAGCTCTTGATGGGTGGATGAGATCTAACCCTGGCAAAACAGTCTCCATCTACCAGATTGCAGGACTTGTGAATGAGGCCTTCTTGTCAGCAGTGACACCACGGAATATCACTTCTGAATTCAAGTCCACTGGGATTTTCCCATATAACAGAGATATTTTCCCTGAGGAAGCGTTTGCACCATTCATGGTGTCAGACCGGCCAAACCCTGAGCTGCAGCCTGCATCCACTGGTCCATCCACTTCAGATGATCCAGATGGTCCACTCCCTGCAGATGAACCACCTGCTGCAGATGCTAATCCATCCACTCCGCGTGGTCCACATGGATGTGCCTCGCCAGCTGACTCAGATGTTCCCAGCCGACCTGGATATGTGTCTACTCGTGAAATCCTATCACTTCCCAAATGTCCCCCTAGAGCACAAACCAAAAGAAAGCGTGTGAAGACAGCCATCCTAACAGATACTCCTGAGAAGCAGGCAATAGAAAAGGCTTATGAAGAGAGACAAAAGAAACTGGCAGGGAAAAAACAAAATAGCAAAGCTGAAAAAGAAAGCACCCAAAAGGAAAATCATAGATAGCAGCTCTGAGGAGAGTGATGTCCCTGTCCCACTTGATGATGAGAGCCCTGAGGATGAGAGAAGTGATCCTGGAAACACAGATCTGAACGTGGGTGACTTTGCCCTAGTTAACTTTGCAACCAAACACAGGAGTCTCCGTTACGTTGGCATGGTTGAGAAAGTTGAGGATGACGAAATACTTACACAATTCCTCAGAAGAATCCAGGGAAACAAGAAACAGTGGGAGAGACCCACGTTTGCTATAAAGGAAAATGATGTGGCACATGTTCCTAAAGGTGATGTGGTGAAGAAGCTGCCTCAACCTAATAGGCCTGGAGGAACCACACGGAGAGAGCAACTCTTCACCTTTCCCTGTAACCTTCAGGGCTGGAATGTAGAGTAGGCCTTGTTATAGAGTATGAGGCTGATGTTCTAATCCAGGTGGGTCTAGCCTGAGTCCCAGGCTGTTTTTAGCTGGTTCTGATGGTCCTATGTTCTGAGCCCCAGACTGTGTAGCTGGTTCTGATTATGGGTCCATGTTCCGACCCCCAGGACTGTGCACTAGCTGGTTCTGATTGTCCTTTGCTCTGACCCCCAGACACTAGCTGGCTCTAAAGGTCCTGTGTTCTGACTCCCACACTGTGAATGTTAATTAAAACATTTTGAATTATATTATGTTGTATTGGATTTACTTTTTAGTACTTTGGGTTACTTTCAAGTGTTGAAAATGTGCTTAATTGACCAATCCTCATGATTCTGATACTAGTCCGACATTAGTTTTGGAATGTGTGGTTGTTAATCTAGCTATCAGGTTTCTAATTGTTACAACATGTGTTGTTATGGTAGTTTTAAAGTGTAAAACGTAAGTGGATCAGCTTACCCCCAACTGGTTCACTTTACCCCCTTGATTTCTCTGGTCTGTCTAAGTTTACCCCTGAGCTGGGGTGAAGTGAGACACAAGACCACTTTTTTTTAAACAATCATATTTTCATTGCCCTTTGTCCTGAAGACATTCTGATAATTTCCATAGCTAGGAAACATCCTGAATTAATAGGAAATGTGTAAATGTTACTGATATATAATTTTAGCTCGGCTAGAGGGGAGCAAATGTAAAAAATGTCTCACATTACCCCGCTCTCCTATGCATCACACGCGAAGTGGTCAGAACACAACTTGCTCCATTTTGTCGGTTGCCATCCAACACGATTCACTAAAAAAATCAATTTTTTGCGGATGATTTGGTCTTTGGGAAATGCATGTAAAACTCTCCCAGATCCTGCACCGTTCGTACAACAAAAAGCACAACAATAACCCATTTTAATTCAGTTTTCTTTTCGAAAAACATGTGACCGAGACTGCCGAGTCGGGATATTTGGTCCAGAGACTGTTTAGCCACTATTACGTCACGCGCGTGGAGGCTGCTGGGAATTACATGTCAGAAATTCAGACGGCTTTGGGTCGAGTTTTGGATCAATAAAAAGCTTTTTTTTGGGTGTATTATCTCAATTTAAATCAAATAAAAAATACAGGCAGTCTTAAAAACAACATTTCTATAAAAATGTAGCATATTTGGAAGCTTTGCATTTGATCTTTAAGAGCGAGGCGCGGCGAGTCGGCGCAGTTCCTCTCCACGGGCTGCGGAAGCGAAATGCGAGCTGAGCGCTCATTGGTGGTTTTTACCACGTGCTGCTGATGAAACTCTCCAATTGGCTCGGCAAAAGTTTGTTGTTGTTTTGTGTCAGTTTTACGTCGCCCCTTCCGTTCACATTTTTCATCATCGTTCCACAATGTTTATCATCATGAAATTAATATCTATATATTTTATACTATACTTGCACTGCTTACCGTTTTCATACTTTATATATCTTAGCATATTCATACACACTGTTCATACTCACAGGCTGCTGTGTATATCTAGTGTATTCATACCCTGTTTATTCATCATTCAACTCATTCTACATTTTATTCTGTAGATTGTGTACATTACTTTTCACTTTACTGCTTGTCGCACTCCTGGTTAGAAGCTAAAGTGCATTTCGTTGTCTCAGTACCTGTAATATGTGCAATAACAATAAAGTTGAATCTAATCTTGAGCAGGAACAAATGTATTTACTTAGTACATATCTGACATTAACGATTAAACACATGTGTGCATTCTTTATAAATGCAAACCGAGTCAAGCCGACTCCGGAGGTGGCGGTATGCACCTTAAAGTTGTTTGCAATCCGCCAAAAAACCGAGAGAAGAAGAAGAAGACGAAGCCGACTCCGAGCATGGACTCCGAGCTGTCCGACTTCAGGCGAGCTTTTTGAGGCTGCGATCGGCTATTCTCGTCTACAAGCCTAGAGACTCCACAACGCTCCGTCACCTGACTATGGCTGCTTCTCAGGTCGACTATTTTCATTTCCTCGCTCCTCGGTCCTCGGTCTCACCGGAAGTTGATTTGCCTGCGCCATCTTGAGTACTGTCCCATGGCTCTTATTTCTGCCGGAGGACCGAGGATCGAGGATCGAGGAGCGAGGAGCGATAATGGAGGAGCGATAATCGAGGAACCACCAGACCATCCTCCGATGAAATCCTCAGATACTCGCCCCGCCACCTTACGGTGTGTCCACACAGCAGCTTTGACCAAATCTTGAAAATCCTGGAGCTGGGCGTGTCTGACAGCTTGGGGATTTCGCGACCAACAATCAATCACATGAATATCACATGAATATCCCGCCCCCGACATACAAAGCAAAAAAACCCGGTTCTTCTAATCTACACTATTGTCAAATAGGAAGGGCTATGATGAACATTTATTTTTTTAACATTTATGAGATTAATGTTTATGGTGCTATTTTATGCTACATTCCATGCTGGCTAATGATACTGTCTATGCTTGCTAGCAACGAAGTAAACTAGCAACGAAGTAAACTGGATATAAAATCCCCAAACAAGCGAAAACCTACCAGTTTCACCCACTGCCTCTGCCACCTCCCTCCATGCCTGGTTCCTCCGGTTTGTATCCCGGTAAGTAAATAGGGACTGGTCATAAAGAACCGGGTGATTTGCTACCGCAATAACTAAGTTCTCCTCCATTTTGGTGGAATATAGAAATGAACTGCGGGTCTGGTTCTCCCAGCTTGCACGCGGTTTGATTGGCTAGCGCTTGAACTGTCAGATTTGCATAAACGGATCTGATTGGCTGTCGCTTCCAGCTCAGCCTCAAAAGTTGAACATTGTTCAACTTTGGAATCCTGAACATCCTGGAAATCCTGGAAATCTTCGCCTCGCCCCCCCACAATGCAGTTCGGCGACAAGCGAGGGAAAGTGACGTCATCCCCATTCAAAGTCAATGGGCGGAGACGCGCTGGAAGCGGTGGACAAATCGCCAAAAGCTGCTGTGTGTACGGGCCGTTACTGTGTATCGCTCACTGATTGGACGATGCAGTGCATGCACTGATCTCATGCTTCTTGACATGAGAGCCGTTTCCCAGCGGAGTGAAGAAAATACATGAACCTCACGGGAGTCACTCCTCAGTTTATACCGTGTTTTGTTTCAATTCCTGTTTCATTTAGTTACACATATGTGATATATCTGAACAACAAAGTGGTCAAAAATCATTTTATTCATTTGTTGGAAACATTTTCATGATCGCTTTTTTCGTTTGACATTTTCATTTATTGTCATTTCCATTCAGTCATTAAGTGCTATTAAAATGTGAATGTGCTACATATCCAAACAAACAAACAAAGTGTGCAATCCAATGAATGTTAATCTAACTGGGTTTTGATAGATAACATATCTCTTTTTCTTCTCTCAATTATTTTATTTCTTTTGTGCACTCTAATCAATATTAATCAAACTATTGTTCGTTTATACATTTTAAGAATGGCGTTTATCTTTTTTGAGAATGAGTTCTTATTTTATTTTATTTATTTGGATCTACAACAGATGATACAAATGTTTGTGTCAGTAAATGTGTACTAACAGAGGCGGGGGTGTTTGTGGAAATAACGGGGACAGAGTTGGCTGCTGTCAGACGATCAGCTGTGCAGTCATCACAAACGGACGTCGCTTCACGTGACGCTACGGAGGAAAGGACGTCCCATTGCTCTTAAAACTCATTTCCCCGCTTCTCGTGGTTTCCTTGCGTCCCTCCATGCTTCCCTGGTGGGAGGGACTAAACGCAGGGAAACGACGCAAGTGAGGGAAGCAAGGATTTCATTTAATCGACCTGAGAAGCAGCCTATATATCTCATTTGGCTCCTCCTCTTCAATGGCGGCTGTGGTGTAATCTTCCGCCCTCCTTTCACCAATGTCCGATATCGCACATAACAGAGGATTTTGACATTGTACATTAAATACATAACTAAACACACATGTTCTCCTCCTTATCTCTTTCATGACTTTTCATTTATTGCATTTTAACGGCTGTAATTCATTACTTTAATAATACTGGAAATACTTTACGGCAGTTATCATTTACGGTAGTTCCGGAAGTTGTCATATGCTACCCACGTCTGTGGTACTGTACCTTCATTTAATATTCAGCAATAATAATATCTCGACGTCTATATATGTAGTGTAAAATCAGTAGGTTTCGGTGTGCAACACTCCGTGTCATTTCACTTATATATTCACCTCTATAGGGAAAGGAATATTAGCCACATGCTAAATGCTAACCGGAGATGAAGGATTTTCAGAATAAAAGCTTGACATCAGAGATGTGCGCGAGAACTTCTGGTATTTAAGCTGGCGGTATGTTTAAACTAAATTATGCCACAAAACATTGATTTACATTTCTAACAATATGAAAATGAATCCTTGATCGGACCTAATGCAAGTTACCAGGCTAATATTTATTTATGTTATGTCCAACCATCTATCCACAAATGCAATCGCAGGACTAATTTTCTTTCTTTAAAAAGGTATCCTGATTAACAGTGCGCTTTTGCATTTTTAATGATGGCGACATGAATAGAGAGTTGAATCCATGATCAAAACTCTTGATCGGTCACTCATTGATGTAGGTTTAATTATTTCCAGTTCTTATTGTGTATTCCATGGGCTTCCACAATGTTGGTTTGTGTACAATTATAAATTAATAGGGTGATATTCTGAATGATGTGGTGGGAATTAGCTGATCCAGATTTGCTGCGGTCATGACGTAAGATCGGAACAGCCTGTCCTCCAAAAAACTACCAAATAGGTCGATTGTTCAGCAGCTTATTACGACCAGGGGCCCTTCTCACTTCGGTTAAATGGATTTCTTGCGTCCCTCACTTGCGTCGTTTCCCTGTGACTAGTCCCTCCCACCAGGGAAGCATGGAGAGACGCAATGAAACCACGAGAAGCAGGGAAATTAGCTTTAAGAGCAATGGGACGTCCTTTCCTCCGGAGCGTCACGTGAAGCGACGTCCGTTTGTGATGATGCTGCAGCAGCTGATCGTCTGACAGCAGCTCTGTCCCCATTATTTCCACACACACCCCCGCCACTGTTAGTACACATTTACTGACACAAACATTGTATCATCTGTTGTAGACCCAAAAAATAAAATAAAATAAGAACTCATTCTCAAAAAAGATAAACTCCATTCTTAAAATGTATAAACGAACAATAGTTTGATTAATATTGATTATAGTGCACAATAGAAATAAAAGAATTGAGAGAAGAAAAAGAGATATATTATCTATCAAAACCCAGTTAGACTAACATTCATTGGATTGCACACTTTGTTTGTTTGTTTGGATATGTAGCACATTTTAATAGCACTTAATGACTGACTGAATGGAAATGACAATAAATGAAAATGTAAAACAAAAAAAGCGATCATGAAAATGTTTCCAAAAAATGTATAGAATGATTTTTGACCACTTTGTTGTTCAGATATATCACATATTTGTAACTAAATGATACATTAATTGAAACAAAACACGGTATAAACTGAGGAGTGACTCCCGTGAGGTTCATGTATTTTCTTCACTCCGCTGGGAATCTGCTCTCATGTCAAGAAGCATGAGATCAGTGCATGCACTGCATCGTCCAATCAGTGAGCGATACACAGTAAGGGGCGGGGTGAGTGTGAGGATTTCATCGAAGGATGGTCTGGTCACCTGACACGACACTACGGTGGTGACAGGCATGGCAGAGGCATAGCAGATGAAAAGCGAATTGGCGACACTACACGACACGCCCCCTACCAGGCCGCCTACGGTGGCTGAGAGACCGTGCATGGCATGTTATTGTAGCATTTTAAGCAACTATTAGGCAAATAAATTAATAACCTATCCGTTTGAGAACCCCTTGGAACCCCTTATCCCATTTTGATGGTTGACATCTCATTTGAACAGTGAAAGCCAGAATGACAGCAGGGGTGAATTTCATTTTATAATTTTGCAATAAGTCAAAGATATGTTTACTGTATATTATAAAAATGCTTGTCATGTAGGCATACTGGAGGTACCGTTCCAATGATGTATTAATAATAAGATATATATAGCAAAATAAACACAATTACACTGCGCTAAACAGCCACATCGACAAACAAACGAGAACGTAAATAGTATGTAATTATATCTAGAACCACAATACGTTAATTACCTGTACTCGGTGCGCCATATTGTTTGTTGTCTGTCTGTAAACCTCCATGTCTCCTTAAATATCCTTGCGTCAGCATCTCACGTGTTGGGCGTGCTCTCTTCTGACCATATTTGGAAGTACAACTTTCGCGGCCGCAGCTAGACCCTTCTCAGCCACCGTAGTGTCGTGTCAGGTGGGCGTATCGTGTACCATCGTGTACTGTCCGCGGCCGCAGCTAGACCCTTCTCGACCGAGGAGCGAGTCACGTTTTAAAGTTTAGCACCTCTAGTGGTCGTGTAAGAAACAACAATTTGCGGCATAATGCTCCCGTTGATTGCAAATGCTCCGGAGGGTCGTACATTCACAAATAACCCTCTCTGGAAAATCCTAAATTGCAGAATAGTTTGGCCATTAAAATGCTTTTTGATTTGATTTCTAGCGAGAAGTGTATATTGTACTTTTAGAATCCACGTCCAGTGGATGTGTAGGATCTATAGTTTGATAGATATTACGAAGATGATTTGAGGTGTCATCAGGAGAACGTTAATATACTACGTCTTTCCCCACAGCGTCCATGTAAAGTTGGCGTCAACCCTCACAGGGTAAAAAACAGTATTTCCGGTCTTAAAGTTTTCATAATAAAACCGGAAGTATTCCCCTCACAGTCAAATGATTTCAGTGATATATCTGCAGTACTCATCCACTACAAAACATCAGTTTATCCTTGTTAATTACACAACATTGATTGGTTTAAATTGTGTACAATGCTTTTGTGTTTTTAACCTTCGATTTGGAGAATCTCCACTACAATTCAGAGGTTAACCTGGTATTTTTCAGCCTGTCCTCCTACGACCATATAGGCCGATTGTTCATGCCCTTATTACGACCCAGAGACACGTTTTAAAGTGTATGTTGTTTCTTACACGACCACTAGAGGTGCTCTAGTGGTCGTGTAAGAAACAACATGCTCCTGGCCCGTTCATTGCAAACGATCCGGAGGGACGTTTATTCACAAATAACCCTCTCTGGAAAATCCTAAATTGTGGAATAGTTTGGCCATTAAAATACTTTTTGATTCGATTTCTGGCGAGAAGTGTATATTGTACTCTTAGAATCCACGTCCAGTTGATGTGTAGGATCTATAGTTTGATAGATATTACGAAGATGATTTGAGGTCTCGCCAGGATAACGTGTATGCAGCTTCCATGTAAAGTTAGCGTGGGTGAAAACAGTTTTTCCGGTCTCAAAGTTTTCATAATAAAACCGGATATATTCCCCTCACTGTCAAATTATTACACAGTGATATCTGCATTACTCATCCACTAAAAAACATCAGTTTATCCTTGTTAATTACACAATATTGATTCGTTTAAATTGTGTACAATGCTTTTGTGTTTTTAACCTTCGATTCAGAGAAACAAATAGTTTTTTTCGGAGTTTAGACACTACAGTTTCCGAAGACACTACACTACCCAGAATCCCCAGCTATCGTTTGGGACTACAACATCCGCCTTGCTTTACAAACCCCGTGATTAGTCATTAAGCCCTGTGATTGGATGTTGGAGTGGCAGTGCGACAAGATTATGCTGAGCTTCAAACAGCTCTATGAAATGGAATGGAACCACGGCAGACTTTCCAAAACTGGAATTGGACGGGTCCAACACCGCTGCCATCAGACTGGCAAGGGCTGTTCCATGCTCTGCTCAACCTCCCGCCTTCCCAATGGACTCAGTAGCGCCCCCTGCTGCCATGGAGCATGTGTGAGTGAGCATGTGTGAGTGTGTTTGAGCACAACCACGGTGGAATATTACTGCCAAAAGTCACGTGAGTGAGTCTCGTGACTTTTGGCAGTAATATTCTGCCGTGAGAAGAAAAAGTTTTGTACTTGTAAAAAAAAGTGTTGTACTTGTAAAAATGCATTAGTTTGTAGATGGTGTTTTGTATTTGCAAACCACATTGTGTTTGTTAGTGAATCATGAGGCATTTGTAAAACCTGTTTAGTTTGTTTGTGGAGTTATGGCAGGAAATTAGCTCCATAGAGGCTGCCACATACCTCAAATCATCTTTGTAATATCTATCAAACTATAGATCCTACATATCGACTGGACGTGGATTCTAAAAGTACAATATACACTTCTCGCTAGAAATCTAATCAAAAAGCGTTTTAATGGCCAAACTATCCTACAATTTAGGATTTTACAGAGAGGGTTATTAGTGAATAAACGACCCTCTGTAACATTTGCATTCAACGGGAGCACAAGAGGGCGAAAACTTTAAAACGTAATTATAAGACGTATTAAGTGCTTGAACAAACAACATATTTGGTCGTAATAAGGGCCTGAACAATCGGCCCATTTGGTAGTATGAGTTGGAGGACTTGTTGGTATTTTTACTCCACTACATTTATTTTTGTTTTCTGATCAATGATGTGAAAATATACACAACCCTTAAATCAGAAGTAACATTCAGGGAAGGTGATTGTCAAGTGCCAAAATAAACTATGCAATATATTAGACGTTAAGTACTTTGTCAGGCTTAATATTTATCTGTACTGTTAACTGTGATGGTTATTCTCGCGTCCAGGAAAGAGAAGCTTAAAAAGGAGACTAAATGGAGTCTCTGAGATGTTTTCAAATTGGTACTTTAATTAATAAAAGGCGCGGTACAGTCACAAACAGGATATTGTCCGACAGAAAAGCAGCTGTCTCTGGCCCTCGCTAGCAGAGAAAAGAGGCCGAACCGCTCAGGTGCTGCTCTTATATAGCTTCTGTAGGCTCCTCCCTGCGGGCCGGCCCTCCACATCTTAATGTCCGTTGTTACGTTTAAACAGAGGATTTAGGCATTGTACATTCAATACATACTTAAACACGCCTCTTCTCCTCATATTGTCTTTCATCACTTTTCCTTTAACACATTCTAAACGTTGTAGTTAATATTCTAAAAAATACAGAAAATACTTCACGGCTGGTTTGGTTTCTGGTCATTCCGGAAGTTGTCACATCTTACCCAGGTCTGTAAACAATAACTTTATTCAAATAAACTATACCTTCATTTAATATTCAGCAATAATAATACATCTATAGTTGCAGTGTTAAAATCAGTAGGTTTCGGTGTGCATCACTCCATGTCATTTCGCTACTAAATTAACCTCTATAAGAAATGGTAAACTAGCCACATGCTAACCGGAGATGAAGGATTTTCAGAATAAAAGCTTAACTGGTTGTGCACAATAATTTTCTGGTTTTTCAGTATAAAACAGCATTTAAACTTAAGGTACATTTAAGGTACTTTATGCCATCAAAACATTGATTTTAATTTCTAACAGTCCCTCCTTACACACCTAAAAGGTGTGTATAATACTGAAATCAATGAGTTCTTCATCTGAACTCTGCATAGTACATAATTCATATCAAAAACATACAATCAAAATGGAATAGTGCGAATATCCTCAACTTTACAAAAATACAAAAATACTTTGACTGTGTTCAAACATAAAAGTTTTCCCTTGTGCATAACTTCTAGTGTTAACATTCAATATGGCTCTTCAAAATAGCAGCAATGGCTTGGTATCTGAACATTTCTTCCTCCCTCCTTTCACAGAAACCGTTCTTATACCACGCTCAGTGTTAAGGCACTTGTTTTTACAAAGTGAAAATAAACTATTCATTTTAGAATTGTAATGATTCGAAAATACATGAAATCTACCATATAGAACAGTGAAAAATAATAAAAATGAAATAAACTATCCTGTACCAGTGTAATGTAATAATAAAACAAAAAATACACTATCTTGGAATAGTATAGAGTAATTAAAAATAAAAATACACTATCTTGGAATAGTATAGAGTAATTAAAAATAAAAATACACTATCTTGGAATAGTATAGAGTTCAGTGAAATGGATTCACTCCATTTTAGCATTTTATTTTGCTCACTTCTTCAGATGATTTCATCATTTAAAGAGTCACATCGGCTGGACATTCATTGAACAACCTCATCTCTGAACATCCATATCGTTTAACATCATTCAAACTAACTCATCATTTTCATCAACATCTGTATTGGGGTGGGCCGTCTTGTTCTACTAGCATTTGTAACTGTCTCCTCATGAGAAATTTACCCTCCCTCCTTTCATACCATTTAAGGTATGAAAGTAATATGTTCTCTAGAAGAGGCCGTCGTGATCAATCGGTATTTTAGGACATGGAATGAGTGCTACATTTAGGCCTCCCCTGGTCGCCCCTATGCTATCCTTGTACCCTGGAGCCTAAACTCCCCCTGGGACTGGTCTCTTAGCCCTACTGGCTTTGGGGTGGTCTGTTCTAATGCAGTGATAAAGTCCCTGAAATGGTGTGAAAACCGGTGGAATATCAATAACTCATTATACTAATTTATTTTCATTTCTGGTCTACTTAAATAACTATGCTAACCCCCTTTAAACAGTGTGTGGAACCTTGGGTGCTCTAACAAGGACTTCAAAAACAGAAGTCATTTCATTAATGGTTTGTAGTTCAATTCAGGAATTTTCACTCATGGCAGATATGTTTCTCCTTTTAAATACCATCTCTAAATGTCAGGTCATCACTGATTAAATGGAGGAGCATTAGGAGGTGGTGGCACTTGTCTTTTAAAACTCATACTCTGGTGCCGTGCGCTCCCTCTGAAGCTGTAAGTAAGATTTAAAACATCTGCAGGGTGGGTTGAGCAACCCCTTCTCCCTGAACGATGTTTATTGTTGAAAATATGCACCATTAAAATGAGTGATCCAAGGCCCCGCATGTATTACTCCCAATTGTACTAGTTTTTTCAAAATTAAAATCTTCAATCGCTCTTTGCCTAGTGTCTTTTTAAAACTCTACATCTTGGACGACAAACAAATGTTGTTTCCACCTTAACAGTTCTCCTGTGGTAATAACCATGCTACAATGGAGAAACCAATACTCTAGATTGGAATACTTTCTTTGGCTTGGTTCCAGCTCTACCTTTAACATTTTCCATTCAAATAAAGATTTGCCTGCTATCTATATTGTAACAAATTAAATCTTCCCCAAATTCTCACATGAATAAGAATCTCTATAAGAATAATTTGTTTATATTATGAAAAGATTGAATAATATGTTCTACCCTCAGTGTGTTTTTAGGATTATTTTCTAATAAGTGTGTTTATGTGTAAACTCACTCACTCCTGTGTTCCTTCTCTCTCCCTCTGGTTGTCAAGCCACGACCCCCTCACGTTCTGCTGGCCCATGCCAACTCCTCTGGTTCTGTCTTCTCCTCCATCCTGTCTTCTCCTCAGTCCATCCGCACTTGGATCTTCCCGCTGTAATTCTTTTCAGTGGCCCAACTGCTTTGCATTTCATCTCCTCCTTTTCAGTCTCTTGGCTGTTGCATGGAGTGGTGTATTCTGCTCTCATGTCCCACTCTGCTCTTGTGCCAAATCTCGCGGCTCAGTTTGGAACTTCATGTCCTGTTTGAGGGACCGATGAGAGTTTGCCTCTTTGTCAGCATGCTGGTTTGGTTCTGGATGCCTCAGGTGGAGATGGTTCTGGATGCCTCAGGTGGTTGTTGGTTCAGCTCGGGTTGTCTGTCTTTAAACCGGAGGAGGAGTCTCCAGTGGTGAGGTCATTTGTCTGAAGATGGGGTCGTAGCATTCTGACAGGCAGAGAGAGAGAGAGAGATCTCGGGAGGCATTACCTATAGCTAATTCTAACACACTGAGGTAAAATATATCCAATCCTTTCCACTCTATTTTCCTAATCTTACTATCCGTCTTAGATGTTAAATGTCATCTAAACCCAATTAATGTCTACTAATGGTTGTGCCATATCCCTAAACATTGTTTCCACCCACTGTAACATGGCTACTCCAAATAACTCTTTCAGGAAACCATTTTCTTCTATAGATTAAAAATACCTACATGTTTCAAGCACCACATATTTCACACACTATAAAAGAACGTCCCCATATTTTCTCAATTACTTTAAATCTCACTGTTATTTAGAACATAAGTAACTTTTGTGACTGAACATATCTGCAATGTCGCCACAATCTGCTGGGGAATTTTGTTCATAGAGTTTGTACGTACAAAGCTGTACTTGTGGGTTAGTAGCCTGTTTCTACTGTAATCATTTTTCAATAATTGTGCTCAGTTCACCGGTTGGTTGTCCATAAACTTAACAGGGGTGTTTCTGGCACAGACTAAAACATGGATCCAGTGTATTTTTAGATTCCCCTAATCTGTAAATTCCCATCACCTACATATCCCAATCACTTAAACCCATCTCATCATTTGATACAAGAACTGCATATATGGGGGGTGAATCATCTTGATTGTAATCGCCTCACCTTTGGGACCGAGTATTTCTAACTCCTCCTCTTGTTGCTCAGCTGATCTTTTGGCTCTGGGGATAAGTGAAACTCTCTGAAACACAGCTGGAGTTTTGTTAGTGATGTGGGCATTCTCTATGAGTGGACTAATGGATCCATGTCTTACTTGATATTGTACTCCCCATCCAACCAGAAAGGTGCCAAGTGTAATGAGCACAATCAACAATGCTATTCTGACTCTTATCCCTAGGGGACCCCACAATAGCTTTGGCTTTGTTCTTGACATCATCTCTATTTTCTCCCTGGTTGTGTCAGTTACAGAATTTAAATAATGAGTACTATAATAACGTATACTAAAATTTGACTCTTTTTCAGATGTAAAACAAAAATAGGTTTTCACTTTAGTGTACTATCTATACAAATCTATAGACAATTCGTCTTTTGAGCTGTTTCTATCTTTATCTTATTTCTATTTATTGTTTTGTTCCAGCTCTGCCAAATCAGTCCTAACTCCCAATAATGTTCTGGAAGTTGCCAGTGAAGGGTGACAATGTGTGAGGTGGTGTCAATTTGCTCCTTTTTCTTTACCTTTAAACCGGAGCGCGTGTGAAGTTCGTTACAACTTCTCACTGTTCCGTCCACCGGGGATCAGCTCACTGTCTTTTGTGAACTTTCACCCTCACCCAATCACCTGGCAGAACAGGAGTCTCTTCTGGTGTCTCGTCTTGTATCTCTGTAGCTTTCTTAGCCTGTGTAGACAAAACTTGGATAATATTACTCAGAGTTCTGACATATTCATCACTTCTATTCGTCTAATATCCAAAACTGGACCACTCCCTCCTTGGAGGAGGCCCAAGCTTTGGCATACCTTTTGTCGTTATGAGACCTATTATTAACTACATTTTATTATTCATTAACTACAACGTCACTGAAATCAACATATCTGTATAATCATGACACTCCCTCCTTTGAGCAGAACATGCTCAATTAATATTGCAATGATTACCCTATTCGGAACAGGACATGTAAAACCCATAACGTTGCATTAAATAAATATAACTTCTCCGTGTACCCATAAGGCGTACAAAATATCGTATGATGTATGGCTTTCTGATGGTATAAAAACATATTCACTCAAATCTGCCATTAGCACAAAAATGGTTTACATGTTGCAATAATGGCTTTTGTCCTGGTATTATGCATCATTGTTGCTGCGAAAAACAATACCCCTGGTGTCGCTAATGCGTCTCAATAATTCTAGGATTAGAGGATTGTTTGATACTGCTGAACAAAGATATAATATTTATCTAAACTAGAGGGAAACATACGAACCATTCTCACAGAGGGTGACATGCATGAAGGGCTGGTGCCCCTCACTCAAAGTGAGATAGTGCCTTACGCACTACATTATAAATCAGCAAAATTACTCAAGAATAAATAAATAAAAACTGATTCTTGAAACTGTTGTAAAAACCCTACAACTTCTTCATCCAAGCTCTCAATCAGTGTTATGTTATTTAATCTGCAGCTCATTGCCTTAAAACAGATACTTCAGACCGATTATAAAATTGTGTTTGAGAAAAATGTAATCTGACTCCATAAATCACATAATTGTTTGACTAAAAAACTACACTTCCACTAACAATAAATGAAGTTCCCCTTTAAACACAGCCCCGGTCTTCTGACGGGGTCTATCTATGTACTGGCTGGAAAATGTTGTGCCAGTCTCTGTCGCTCTGTCACTGTTCTCCCGCTAACAGTCACTCTCTAGTTCTGCTGGGTTCTTGTTGACTTCTTCACTGGTTTGAGACAAGCGACCCTATCGGACACCTCCCTTTGTAGCCAGACTTCACCACAGCAGAAGCGAGTTTCTGTTTTTAGGTCTCAACAGCTCCACGTCAGGTGTATCGCCGCCCCTTGAACTGCAGTCGGTGTAAACAGGAGGATTTGGTATGGATCCTCCGTCTTGGGCGAGTACTAGGTTTCCGTCTTCATATTTTTGGGTGGAAACCCGTCGTCTTGACCTCACTAGCTGTGTGGACACAATAGTTTTCTGTGTGGGGGAACAACATCACTCGTAATCTCTTTCCTTCTCATAATTACAAAAATAGTCTGCTAAATGTTCTATTCTGTGGATGCTTTATGTGTAAATGCAAATGCTACTCTCGATTCTGTTTTTACATTAAACATTAAACCTCTCCCTTCTGTGGTGACATATATGGCTCAATGTAGCTGGATTTCAAAATACCCTTGTGCTGAAGATGCATCACCTGGTGGTCTGGCCCTCTGAGCTTCCTCATTGTTGTGGTTGATACCAGGGTGTCAGTGGCATTTGGGTCATGTTTGGCAATGCTGTTCGTCTTTGACATCCCTGAGACCCCCTGCTTCTGTCGTAATCATGGAAACCTCCCCCAGGGTAACTACATGGAGGGCCATTGTTTGGTGCATGTTGCCTTAGTAGTTGCGGGCAATCTCTGGTCCAATGGCCCATTTGGTTGCAATGGTAACATCCCTCAAACCGTAAACGTCTTCTGCCTGTGCCTCCTTGGAAACCTCCTGGTTGTTGGTTCTGCATCTGATTCTCTGGCACTATCTGAGATTTAACTGTTTGAGGTGTCTGCTCTGCATTCTCTGGTTCTTCCTGAGCTTGAATTGTTGGAGGTGTCTGCCCTGCCTTCTCTGGAAGTTTCCCCTCCCTTCTCCTTGTCTTGTTCCTACAAGCTACGGTGTCTTGTTTTTTCTGCTATGTCTTCCCTCACTGGCGGGTCTGCTACTCGGACCACATTTATGCTGTGTGCCAATAGGCTGGCATATTCCAGATGGAGTATCAGACTTGTAACTCTTATAAATCTGTCTTCATCTTCACTCCAGATAGTTCTTTTAATTGGAAAGGTTAAAGCATCTGATCAGATTATTACCCTTTCCTTGATATCTGCGGTTGAGCCTGGCTCTGCGTCTAGTCTCAATTTAGTTTCTTTTGGTGACATGTTCTCTAACTATTCGAATGAATATTATTAAGTTATCAAAGATTGAAACACTAATCCTCCGACTAGCACCTTCGTTCCTGATAAATAATATCCTATGTCATCCGAACTTAACTTTAAATCTGGGTAGGTTTTTTTTTTTTTTTTTTTATGATTTAAGTTTTTTTTTTTTTTTTGTTGTAAAATATTAATAAATTAAAAGATAACATTTTTTTGAAATTTTAAAATAAAAATTGTACAGTGTATCGTTTTTGACTTTGAGATAAGAAAATCGAAGTCTTGTGAAAATCTAAATCTACTGTGTACAGTGCATACTGAAATGTATGGAACTATGTAAATGTCATAATTTGTGTTAGATGTAATCAATTGGTGTTTGAATATTCTACAGTCTAGTTTGAAAGTCTATGATGTAAAGTTTCTCATATGTTAATTAGAAACCACTTTGTAATTCTGTCCCGGCGAATGTGTTCATCAATAACACTCAAAATTAAGCTTCAAAATGTTATAATATCTTTGTAATAATTCTGTATTACCAGCAGAGTGCGCTGTTGTAATTTCCAGCTTAATCCACTAGGGATAGCTGTTGCAAAACTGACCTCTTTTAACAAGAAGAAGCTTATTTCCTTAAAAATGGGAAGAAAATGTGAATATGGTTAAACAACACAGCACATAACCGCCAAAACACACTTGCAAACAAGAATATCTCAAATAAACCGCCAATACACACTTGCAAACAAGAATATCTCAAATAAACCGCCAATACACACTTGCAAACAAGAATATCTCAAATAAACCGCCAATACGCACTTGCAAACAACAATATTTTCAAAACCAGACTCCTACAAATACCAAACTTCCCACGGTAAGATAACCTGTCTATTTTATAGTTCCAACTTCTGCCAATAAATATGATTTGTCCTTCTCAATATGGAGTGCCTAGCCTCATGTGAGTGGGACTGTGTGTCAAAACAAACAGAGTACTTTCAATTAGCATTTCACGAAATGGCGGCTGCCGTGTGGCTTATTTTCAGCATGAGGACAAGACAAGATGGCAACTGATTTTCCAACCTTTGACCTGAAGAACAAAGGGATTTGAAAACACCTCGTGGCTCTCAGAGGGGAGTTTAAATAATGGCGGGGTGTAATCTTGTCAAGAAAATTGAACACAAAACAACACTGCAGTTTAAAATAACATTTCTATCTAGTTTACTATGAAAAAAATGGGCTTTATCTTATTGATATCATCACTTAAAGTTAGGAACCCTTACGCATAAGCTATAAACCTATCTACGTATTATTTGACTTTATAGTCCACTATTGGTCAACTGCTGCCATTTCGACACGCTAGGTGGGAGTATTATGGTAACTTATCAGCGACTATTAAATGACCGTCGTCAATTTAACGTAATGCTGTTGTAACTCCACATCTCGTATTCCACCCGCAATATCTTGGTTGAAACTAGAACAGTTATGACCACTGATAAAGCTTACACCTTAATCAAGCCTTTCCTCAAAAGGACTTTTTTAAAACAGTTCTCAACTGTTTTCGACTAGCACTGTCTTCAGTTACTCAACCCTAAGTTGATTCGCTATGCCTTGTTTGTTTTCAATTACTTGATCCCTAATCAATTCGCTATGTCCCACAGATCTTAACAATAATCGTTAAATGGACTTATATATCCTTACGTCATAGGCTAATTTAACTACTGACGTAACCAGAGACACCTACATGAAAACACAACAAGACACCTACCCAAAGTACAATGGCCTCACACATTTATATTTTAAAATACTACACACACACAAATTAATAGCATGCAGGGTTAGATATAAGAAAAAAGAAATTGGAACTCACCCTGATTGTGAAAATGCAACGCCATGTGTTATGGAATTCTTATTGTTATAAATTTGGTTGTTTTAACATTAAATACACAGCTATTTTCAGGATCCGCTGGCCTCCGTCCAACACAAACCTATTTTGTACTGCATAAACTATGAAGAATTTGATTTAACAGGTTTCCTCTTACCAAGTATTCGAGCTCGTTGTGTCGAACGGAAGCCGCGTCTCCGGAAAACAGCTGGTTGTGTAGTCTCTTCTGTCCAACGAGAATCACGTCAGGGTCACCAATTGTTAACTGTGATGGTTATTCTCGCGTCCAGGAAAGAGAAGCTTAAAAAGGAGACTAAATGGAGTCTCTGAGATGTTTTCAAATTGGTACTTTAATTAATAAAAGGCGCGGTACAGTCACAAACAGGATATTGTCCGACAGAAAAGCAGCTGTCTCTGGCCCTCGCTAGCAGAGAAAAGAGGCCGAACCGCTCAGGTGCTGCTCTTATATAGCTTCTGTAGGCTCCTCCCTGCGGGCCGGCCCTCCACATCTTAATGTCCGTTGTTACGTTTAAACAGAGGATTTAGGCATTGTACATTCAATACATACTTAAACACGCCTCTTCTCCTCATATTGTCTTTCATCACTTTTCCTTTAACACATTCTAAACGTTGTAGTTAATATTCTAAAAAATACAGAAAATACTTCACGGCTGGTTTGGTTTCTGGTCATTCCGGAAGTTGTCACATCTTACCCAGGTCTGTAAACAATAACTTTATTCAAATAAACTATACCTTCATTTAATATTCAGCAATAATAATACATCTATAGTTGCAGTGTTAAAATCAGTAGGTTTCGGTGTGCATCACTCCATGTCATTTCGCTACTAAATTAACCTCTATAAGAAATGGTAAACTAGCCACATGCTAACCGGAGATGAAGGATTTTCAGAATAAAAGCTTAACTGGTTGTGCACAATAATTTTCTGGTTTTTCAGTATAAAACAGCATTTAAACTTAAGGTACATTTAAGGTACTTTATGCCATCAAAACATTGATTTTAATTTCTAACAGTACATACCCCCAAAGTTGTTTTCTTATTCAAAAGAAGACCTTAATTTAAAGTATTCTTTAATGTTTAAATAAAGCCTTATTAGTTTGTCTGTTTCGCACATCCTTAATATCTTTGGACGTCCTGCACTAGCTGTTTTATTGTAGAGATCACTACATTATCTTCTTGATATTTTCTATTCTATATTTCTATCATTGACCTTCTACTTTCCCCCTATTTTGTATGTAGGCTTCTCTTAATATTTTAATTTTTTCATCAAATATAACATTTTCAATAAGAAAATTCAATAATGTGCTTTAACCACTAGGCGATGCGGGTTAAAAAACTGTCAAGTTTACAGTGTTAACACAATAAATGATACTTTCCAGTATAATTTCCAGTTTAGTCTATGACGGATTCATTTTTTTATCCACATTTGTTTTGATATTTGCAACACCAAAACTGACAAAATATGGTCTTAACATGACCCAGTGGTCTAGTTAATAAAACATAATAATGTCAAACATAATATTACTATTAACTTTATTGTGAAATTAAAACAGAACGATAAAGAAAAATGCAGTTTCAGTCTCGATTTGAAGCTTATGCATTGTACCATGAACCTGTATAGACCTGTTACTGCATGAGGAGTTGGAAAGGTAGTTTCTGAAGATGTTACAAATAACACAGCATACAATGCCATAACTTTTTATTATTAGTGTAGGACACTTATGTATGTATAACATCTGAAGATGAATAATTCATGTTTTCACATAATTTTACAGGATATTGCTATATTATTTCACATATTGTAGTTCTACACATCAATATCTGATATGTATAACATCACAGACAGAAAGGGATATCCATCATTTAATGGTAAGCTATTGAAATTCTGATTCCATAGATGTGTCTCCCATCACCCAAAACCCCTGATTATTCTCTCAACTTAGTATTTACTTTCTTATATTCAAAGAAAATCAGTAATGTCTTTAAAAACTACAAGTCCTTGTATATCAGCTGTGCACTGTTATGGGATAAATAAAGCCTATCTACCAATTGGATCAAATATAAAAGTCAGCCAAATTAGTATTGATACTGCAAGGAGACGTATTGTGTGAAGAGAAATGAAGAAGTTTAATTGCTGATATATTTATGATCCACGTCACGTCTTCAGTTTCAGCGGCATTTCTTCCAGTTTGTCCAGAAGTCTTCTAATCAGGGCTCTATAAATAGAGAACTACGGCAGATGTGTAATATTTAATGCAGCCGAACCGTGTATTACAATGCTGTTATGTGATGACTTTCAAAGAGAAAAGCAAGCACACACGGATTAAAGTATTTTTTTTAAATGTTTTCGGATTTCACATCGCATAAACACCATATCCCAACGTGCATTGCGGCTAAAACATCCAATCACCGAGCTTCAACGATAGCTGAGGATTATGGGTAGTTCAATGTTTTAGTCTATCAAGACCTCTGAAAAAAGAAATATGTCCCTCAGAATCGAAAGGGAAAAACCTATGGGAAAAACACAAAAGCAGTGTACACAATTTAAACCAATGAATGTCGTGTAATTAACAAGGATAAACTGATGTTTTTTTGTGGATGAGTACGGCAGATATCACTGTGAAATCATTTGACAGTGAGGGGAATACGGTTTCATTATAAAAACTTCGAGACCGGAAACACTGTTTTCACCCCATGAGGGTTGACGCTAACTTCACATGGACGCTGCCGTTACACGTTCTCCTAACAAGACCTCATATAATCTTCATAATATCTATCAAACTATAGATCCTACACATCCACTGGACGTGAATTCTAAAAGTACAATATACACTTCTCGCTAGAAATGTAATCAAAAAGCATTTTAATGGCCAAAGCGTTCCCCCGCCGGGGGCAAATACAACAATATTGCACAAAACTGTGTCTCAGGGCTTCTTAACATTTAACAACCTATTAATGTGTCATACCCACTTAACGGGAAGAAACTCAGCTATCAGACAATATTAACAGTTTTTAGCTAAACAAAACACAAGGGTAATACCAAGCCTCTGAATTAGCACTTAGCACAGAACTCACAGTAGAGATATGTTATACTTAATGCTATATGCACAAACTAGATATCATATGAAAGCTGAGATTCCACAGTTTCCATTGGTGTAAGTTTCATCACTGTGCGACCAAAACTCACGGCAGCGAAGCCAGGAAAGACAACACACAACTTCACTTTACGGGGCCAAAACGGCAAATACGTCTTACCTTTGCTGTGTTCTGATAAAAAGTTGTGTTCAAGGCAGGGGCGGTTCTAGACCAATTTGAGTGGGGGGGCCACTGGGGGGTCAGTTATTTTCTGAGGGGGGCACAATAAATGCAGGACGAAAAAGAGAACTAGACAGTACGAAGTAATTGCGCATAAGAAAACAATGCAATACAGTTATTGGTATTTGTTTCAGTACACTTATTTATTTCAGACAGATCTTATACTGTTAGCTTCAGCATTTTATACATTTTTAAATCCACAGAAAAGGATTTAATGCAAAAGTTTACAAATCTTAAATGTTGACTTTAAATGAAATAAAATACAAGGATATAGATTGAAAACATAGATTTCAGATGTATTATTTCCCATAAGCACAGACAAGTAGGCTATTTAACAAACATGAAGACTGAACACACCTGTTCTGCACGCGCACTACTCAGTTTCGTCTATTCCGTCACATTTCTAATAAACATAAAACAGTGATATCTGGACAACACACAGATAGTTTCCTTCTCAAAACGTCCCATTACAGCAACATAATCCTGTGGTTTTTGACATTTTTGGCAAACCGATCAACAAATAAGTCAAGATTCAAAGCCTTTGACCTCCTTAACTCAATACTAAGCAGACCCAGATTGCTCAGTCTCTCATCAGTGATGGTGGATCTGAGAACAGTTTTGACCAGCTTCAATGTAGAAAAACTACGCTCACAGGAAGCAGAACTGACTGGGATTGCGACTGCTATTTTGCAGTCTGAAGAGCTCAAAAACACTTCTTTATAAGGTTCAATTAACTGAACAAGCTCCACTGAACTATCAGGTCTCTGCATCCCAGTCTTTATTTTCCTATCTAAAATTCTGCTGAACTGATGTAGCTCATGCCCCAAGTCCTCAATATTTGCATCATACAACTGAGCAAATGAAAACAGAGAAGTCTCCTTCAGAAATGCATCACTTTTGGGGTTAAGAGCTTGGATGCTATTCATCATGTCACAGTTTGTGTTTGAAAACCGTCTATTAAGCTCATTGAGCATCTGATCAATGACAGGGTAGAAAAAGGCAGTACGAAACCCGTGTTTATCTTGTTCTGTCTCTCTCTGTCCAACAGTAGTCAGTACGAAGCTTTCAGCAAGTTTAGAGCTCAGTCTTTTTTGTCGTTTTGCTGCTGGCTGTATTGCAGTATCACATTGCTCAGAAATGTTCAACACTTCATCCCACAAGTTATCAAAAAATGACTCCTGTCTGAAGTCATTCAATGTCTGAACTAAAGATTCAACTAAATCCACAGCCTTTGAAATGTCAAGGGATGAAGACTGTAACATGTCAGAGAGAAATGTTGTTTCTGCAAACACTTTACGGAGTGTTACAAGATGCACAATGAATTCTAGATCCAACTGTGCCAGCAGACCACGTACCTCAATAGATCTCTCACCATTGCGTTCTTGGGCTATGTCTTGCAGTACTCGCTTGAGGGCCGGTAATCTATCCATTATGTTACGGAGAGATATAAATCTGCATGCCCATCTAGTGTCACTCAATCGCTGGAGTTCTCTTGGGGCACCTTCGTACATCTCTCTTTGGATATCTAGCCATTTGGGGTGGACATACGACCCAGATGTGAAGAAGTATAGCTTTTCTAGTAAGGAGAAGAACTGCTCTGCTTCTGGGACAGCTTTGACTGTATCTACTAAAACTAGATTTAGACAGTGAGCATTGCAATGAACATAAAAAGCATATTTAGCTTGCTCTCTGATTCTAGCCTGGACCCCTGAGTGCTTACCGCTCATGACAGCAGCACCATCATATGCTTGGCCTACAAGGTTGTTTTTGTATTCCAGACCGTTACTTTCCAATATGTGAATTATTTTTTCAGTAAGCCCTGCTGCATCTAGCCTCTCTGCTGACTCAAAATGGAGAAAACTCTCCTGGATAGCACCATTAAAGTAGTACCTGACTACAAGAGAAATCTGTTCTTTTTTTTTAACATCTTTTGTTTCATCTGCCATGATGCTAAAGACTTCACTGTTTTTCACTTCCTCTGTTATTTCAGATCGAACCATGTCTGCAAGACAACCCAGAACTTCATTCTGAATGGTTTTGCTTGTGTACTTTGCATTATGAATGGAAGTCAACCTTTTTTTAACAGCTTTGTCATGGTTAGCAATTGTCTCTAGAATGGTCATGAAGTTCCCTTTATTATCTGAGTCTGCAGACTCATTGTGTCCTCTTTGAGCAATGTTTTGTGTCGCAGTAAGTAGCAGCACTTCGGCTATGGTTTTTATATATTCCCGATTTTCTTGAACCACTTTATTATGTTCTTTGTTAAGTACATTTGCCAATGTTTCATTGGATGTCACAGCTCTCTGGTAGTCTTTCCATGCAATCATTGCGTGCGTGTGCCGCTCAGATTTGGCATGGATTGCAAATCCCCCCTCTTTGTATGTTGCCTTCTTCCAGTTTTTGAAACCTGAAGGTGAATCAAATACAGTGTCTGTGCTATTCGGAGGGCTAAAATGTCTGCAGGCGTAACAATGAGCAGAGTCTGACATTTTGGAGTACTCAAGCCAGGGGTGAATCTTGTACCAGTCAGCCTTGAAACTCCTTCTCCGGTCGCCCATCCAGGTCCTTGGAAACAATTTAGGGTGTGGTTGCATTGGTGGCTCCTCTTTGCACTTGCTGATATCTGTGGAGAAAGATAACGCAAATAAATATGTTTATTATTATTATTATAATTGAAACAGATCATTATAAATGCACATTTACCAGAGCAATGAACAACCACAAATTAGATATCTATATTAATTTATGACACGAAGCTGCTTTCTCCCTGTTATATTTGGTTAAGCCAGACAACAGGCTTTGGGATAAGATAAGGGCTTATTAAATATAAAAATATTAATAAATAAATATAAATAAGCTATGAAGAAACAGAAAAATAATTGTAATAATGTGCATATATATTTATATATGTATCTATTTATTACACTTTGTTTTTGTTTTATAATAAAAAAGAGGGAACAAATAAGTATATCTATATTATGAAGTAAATCATGTATAAATACAACTCCATATGAATACATAAAATGTAACTGACACTGTAATCCCCCTGCCCGCCACCCTTCATGTTATTGTCCTGTCCTATTTGTGATGTGTGTGCGCCATGTATGTTTTTGTCTTTGAAAATGTTTAATAAAATATAAATGTTAAAAAAAATGAATTAGTATCACACACACTCATTTGATCTGTAACTAAGATTAAAGCAGGCACATTTGTTTTTCAAAATCACAAACCTGATGTTCCAGTACTTGTGGATCTATCCTCTATCTCACTCGATTTCATCCTCAGCCTCACTCTGTGACTCCCCATCTTTCTCTGCCTGCTCTGAACCTTCAATTTCCAGATCAGTCTCTCCTGAAAAGTCCTCCGGCTCTGTCTCTGTGGCAATCTGCACTTCCTGCTGTGTGTTACTGTCTGCCTCATCATTTTTTTTTTGGGGGGGGCGAAAAAGGACATAATGTCCTTTTTTCGCTTCATTTTGAAACTATAGAGCAAACACAAAGGGGGAGGACAACAATTCAGCAACGCATAATATAAATGTATAACCGCTAGATATATTTCACAACTATATAGCTAGGGTGATCAGGTGTCCCGCTTAAAATAGAACGAAATGGCGGGATGGTGGTGTAAAATGAAGCCTGGGACAAAGAAAATGCAGCAACAACAAAGCCTGGGAAGGTACTTATTATTGGGTAAAACCGGTGGATGGAGATTCCACCCAGAGCGTGTTCTGGCTCGGTTCGCTGACGGCCGGCACCCCCCTTTATTATTTATTTATTTTAAACGGCATAATTTAAGGCGCTGACATGTCATGTGACAGATGATGAAAGCAAACTGTTTGCTGTCGCTGATTACTTTGCACACTACGTTAACTAACGTTAGTCAACAACAACACTTACTGACCTAAAGTCTTATCTTGTAACAATTACACGGATATAATAGTTTAACTCACCTTCAATTATCGTGGTGGTGGTCTCTGGAAACGTAGGTTTCAATCAGTCTTTCACTCTTTCTTGGATGCACAACAGCCTCTGATGATCCGAGATGAAAAGTGTTTATTTTTCGCGCGCTTCAGCCGCACAGTGAAAGCGAGTGCACCGCTCTAATGGGTCCTGAGTGCACCGCTCTAATGGGTCCGACTAGAATGACGAATAACGTTAGTTCCGCCTATTCCGCAATTCAATAAATCGTGTAATAAATCATTATTATTATTATTTTATTTTTTGTTTCACTTTTCATTGTTAGGGGGGCCACGGGGGGGGGGCAGTGGTTCTAGGGGGGGTCAGGGGGGGGGGGCAGTGCCCCCTAACACTGACCCCCCCCTGACCCCCCCTAGAACCGCCCCTGGTTCAAGTGCATTAAAACGCATATAAATGCTGCTGAAGGTTAATCCAATGTCTCTGTGTCACTTTGAAATTATTACTGATAATCCATCATAACATTTATGGCAATAAACGTTGTTTTCATATAGAGTGTAACTGTCACAATCTTATGAAGGACCCAAATGCAGCACTCGAGAAACCAAGGAGTATTGGTAATGTACTTTATTGGTAATAATACCAGTGCAGAGGGATACCAGCAGAACAGTAACAACCGGATGATATGCAGGAAAACGAACCAGAGGACAGCAGGCAGAAGGTGAGCAGGTGAGGCAAAATCGAGCAATAGGTTCCAGAGATATGGCAAATACACCCACATGACCCCAGAGGTGGGTTTTTTTTCTTCGAAATCTCTCTAAAAAGGTCAACTTTCACTTGTTTTGCATCAATCTTGATACAGGGTACTTATTATTTGTTATAGTTTGGTTCCTAAAGGTTTGTGTCTACTATCCCATCATTCAAGGGTGGTTTTCGCTATAAGTAATGGGGTTTTTTTGGACGGAAACTATAATTTAAATTGTTTTACTATGTTCAATCTGAATTGACTTAAATAAAAACATCTATATTGGTTCTGACTGTTCTACATCCAACTCACAGGTGTATCATTGCTTTGAGATAAAATATTATTAATTTACCCCTTTTAGAAGTGAAGATATAGTCATTTGTTCTGGGCATGTCATTTCCGAGCCTGATACAAAAACAGGCTCAGTGCTTAACAGGTTAAGAGGCATGCTACAATGGGTGATCTGTTTGGTATTTTGAGCAAAATACTTCAGAGACATGTTCCGTATAGATATAGCCCTATAATAGGGCATCTAGTGTGCATCTAGACCGGGTGACGACACTATTGACGCAGCAACCACTGTAAGTTATATTCTTGTTTAATTAGACTTCTCTGTTTCATTTATTCTACTCTGTA
Organism: Gymnodraco acuticeps; assembly: GCF_902827175.1. Taxonomy (NCBI): domain Eukaryota; kingdom Metazoa; phylum Chordata; class Actinopteri; order Perciformes; family Bathydraconidae; genus Gymnodraco; species Gymnodraco acuticeps. Next base: position 10,442,194 of record NW_022992351.1, read on the forward strand.
TAATTGTTCTGTAGTTATTGTAGCTAAAACGGCGCTTTTGAGAGATTTTAAATCTCAGATCTGCTCAAGTGAACCTGTTACACAGGTCGCAGTGGGGCACTCAAGCCTGCATTACAATATAGGCAGGGCCACTCTGCTGATTGCGTGAAGTATAACAGCGTGAATTAGTCATCTTCCAGCTAAAAAGCACTCAAATACCGCATTTAAAATCTGAAGAACTCAGTGTGCATCTAGACCGGGTGACGACACTATTGACGCAGCAACCACTGTAAGTTATATACTTGTTTAATTAGACTTCTCTGTTTAATGTATTCTACTCTGTATAATTGTTCTGTAGTTATTGTAGCTAAAATGGCGCTTTTGAGAGATTTTAAATCTCAGATCTGCTCAAGTGAACCTGTTACACAGGTCGCAGTGGGGCACTCAAGCCTGCATTACAATATAGGCAGGGCCACTCTGCTGCCTGTCGCCCATCAGCTGTAGAGAGTTAACTAATTAGAGGGGCGTGGCCCCACAGCTGTGAGAACTCAGCAATCAGGCGTCCATTTTAGGTAGCTCTCTCCTGGAGCGTCAGCGTCAGACAGCCGAAGACATTGGAGTCCTGCGGGAGTAAGACTGACAAAGACATTGGAGTCCTGCGGGAGTAAGACTGACAAAGACATTGGAGTCCTGCGGGAGTCACGAGGGTGGCAAAGAGGAGGCAACTCCTACTCCGATTGAGCTAATTACCGCTGGTGTCTTATTTTCTTTTCTTTAGTTTTCTAGCCCCTCATGCTATAATCATGTGTATTTTCTCCATTCCTGTTCATGTGTCTTCTCGCAATTATCACTGGCCCTGTGTATCTCCTAATCGCTATAACCGGCCTGCTCTCGTCTATCCTACATGCTCCACTGAAATCCAACATCTAGTTTCAGGTGGCCTGTGGAACTGCCAGTCAGCTGTTCCTAAGGCTGACTTCATCTCTGGCTACGCCTCCCTGCAGACCCTGGATTTCCTTGCTCTCACTGAGACCTGGATTACTCCATTCAACACATCCACCCGAGCAGCTCTCTCCACAGCATATTCCTTCTCCCATACACCCAGACCCACTGGCAGAGGAGGTGGCACTGTCTCCTGCTCTCTCCCAAATGGAGCTTTTCCCTCTTCAAGCTACCTAACTTCACTCCTTCCACCTATACAATTAACCATTGTTGTTCTCTACCGTCCACCAGGCGCCTTGGGGGACTTCTTGGAGGAATTAGATAATCTCCTCTCACACATCCCTGAAACTGGCCCTCCCGCTGTACTTTTCGGAGACTTCAACCTCCAGACAGGGAAGATAGACAAACTAACATCTCTGTTAACCGCCTTTGCTTTCTCACTGTCTCCATCCCCACCAACTCATAAAGCTGGCAATGTCCTTGATCTCATATTCTCAAGGAACTGCACTACTTCTAACCTCTCTGTAAACCCGCTCCACACATCCGATCACTTCTTCATTTCATTCTCTCTACACCTTTCCAAATATAACAAACTAATCTCTTCTCATCCTGCACCTGTCCGCCGTAACCTTCGTTCCCTCTCCCCCTCTACCTTTGCCTCATCGGTGCTCTCAGCCCTCCCTTCCTCTGACTCGTTCCAACTCCTGCCTCCAAACTCTGCTGCAGAAACTCTCCTCTCTACTCTCTCTGGACTCTCTCTGTCCTCTCACATCTCGGCAGGCTCGTCAGTCCCCTCCTGCTCCCTGGCTAAATGACGCACTGCGTGCTAATAGAACCGTCCTTAGGGCAGCAGAGCGGAAACGGTGGAAATCCAAACACCGTGACGACCTCCTAACCTATCAGGCTCTCCTCTCCTCTTTCTCTGCTTCGATCTCTCAGGCTTTCTTTCAAGATAAGATCCAATCTTCCTATTTGTGATGCCCCTGTGGGTTCATCAGTGGAGAGGGTGTGGCTGTCCTGTCTTGGCTGCATTGATCGCACTGATTGCAGTAACTCAGGGCACCTGGGTCTGATGCTCTGCAGCTATTTTAAAGCCTTTCTGCTCCTGTCTTTTTTCTCTCTCTGCTTTTTCCTGCAGGCACCCGGCTCTGATGAGTATAAACCATGAGTTGACTTGAACAGTGTTGTGCAAATAAACACCTTTACCTACCCGTCGACATGTTGTGTCTCCTTTTTGTTGTGGCCTTTTGAGCCAGGTCACAACACTATTCCAATCCCAAAAAACTATTTTCCATCTTCTCCACCCTCTTGGACCCTCCCAAAGCCCCTCCCCCCTCCTCACTTCTGTCAAGCGACTTTGTTAACCACTTTGAAAAAAAGGTTGATGATATTCGCTCTTCTTTTTCTGACTCACCTTTACTCACCGCTGGGTCACCAGACCCTCCTTCCACCCACACACTAACCTCCTTTTCCCCTCTCTCTCCAAGTGAGGTTCTTACCCTCATTACCTCTGCCCGCCCTACCACCTGTCCTCTGAACCCTATCCCTTCAAACCTCCTTCAGACTATCGCTCCTGATATTCTACCGTTTCTCTTCCATTTCATCAACACTTCTCTAACTTTTGGTCACTTTCCAAACAGTCTCAAGGAGGCAAGAGTAAACCCTATCCTAAAGAAACCTACTCTCAACCCGTCTGATGTTATAAACTACAGGCCTGTCTCTCTCCTCCCGTTCCTGTCTAAATCACTTGAACGCGCTGTCTTTAAACAACTCTCCTGTTATCTCCATCAGAACAACCTTCTGGATCCGCACCAGTCTGGTTTCAAGGCAGGTCACTCCACAGAAACTGCTCTCATTGCTGTCACTGAGGAACTGCACACTGCCAAAGCAGCATCCCTCTCCTCTGTCCTCATCCTGTTGGACCTGTCTGCTGCATTCGACACGGTGAACCATCAGATCCTCCTTCACACTCTCCAAGAACTTGGAGTTTCAGGCTCTGCACTTTCCCTCCTCACCTCATACCTCAAAGACCGTACCTACAGGGTAACTTGGAGAGGGTCCGAGTCCGACCCTTGTCAATTAACTACAGGGGTCCCTCAGGGCTCTGTTCTTGGTCCCCTCCTCTTCTCCCTGTACACAAACTCGCTCGGATCAGTCATTAGCCCGCATGGTTTTTCATACCACTGCTACGCTGATGACACCCAATTAATTCTGTCCTTTCCCCGCTCAGAGACCCAGGTCGTCGCACACATCTCTGCTTGTCTAGCTGACATCTCTCAGTGGATGTCTGCTCATCACCTCAAGCTCAACCTTGACAAGACTGAACTGCTTTTCCTTCCGGGAAAAGATTGTCCCACTCTTGACCTGACAATCAACATCGGCACCTCTGTTGTTTCCCCGACTCAGACTGCAAGGAATCTGGGTGTGATCCTAGATCATGGATCTGGCCCTTCCTACATCCAGGATATGGTTAAACTGTACACCCCAGCGCATGCACTACGCTCTGCATCAGCATAACGACTCGCTGCGCCCACGCTGCGAGGGGGGCCCAAGTTCCCATCAGCAAAAACACGTGGGTTTGCTATCCTGGCTCCAAAATGGTGGAATGAGCTCCCCATTGACATCAGGACAGCAGAAAGCCTGCACATCTTCCGGCGCAGACTGAAAACTCATCTCTTTCGACTCCACCTCGAGCGATATAATTACTAACAAATAACTGCTAACAGAGCACTTATATACTAATAAAGGACTGGCTTATCTATAGCCAGTTGAGTAGCACTTGAAATGTTTGGCTCTATGAAACCTGATGTACTTATATGATTCTGTTTTCTTCAAGGTTGTGTCTTCCTGGTCGAATGTACTTATTGTAAGTCGCTTTGGATAAAAGCGTCAGCTAAATGTAATGTAATAATATATTGTTCAAATATAGCATGATATAGGTGAGCTTTAACAGGGAATCAAAATGTAATTGTATTGTTGGTTTATCCAACTAATGAAGCTCAGCGCAAGTTCAACCAGGAAGACCTTCTTTACTCATTCATTCACTATTTCCATGTTACTAATCTCTCTCCTCTCAATAAGTGATCGGGAGCGTCACTCCTCAGCTTAACCAATCACTTCGCTCTATTCTCACAAGCTTATCATAGCGCTCCGCTAAACCTTTTAAATCTGCTCTCCCGTCTGACAGCTCTCATTCCAGGTGAATCGGCACAACCCTCCTCCACCCCTCTTTCACCTCCCGTCCATCTGAATCCAGGGTCAAGCTAAGCCACTCCTCTTCAGACCGACCCCAGCTATCCATTCACCACCATTCACCAGTATCTAGACCCCGGGGGATTTCATCGGATCGGTTTCCCCTTCCCGAATGATATTCCTGCACAACGGGGCCTAATCGCCAAAACTCCTTTACATTCATGTGTATTTCTGGCAATAAATATGTATTCTTACATCAAAACTGTCTCTCCTGATTTAACTCCTATGACTCCAGAGATGGGGTTTGCTTCCTAAATCCCACCTGTGATTATGTTATGTAGTATGCCAGTATGTAGATTAAATTTAAAAAAATCATTTCAATAATGGAAACATAAATGATTTGCTTTAGCAGATTAGTTTGATGTAAAAGTAATTTCCTTGGAGACAGGGTTGCCAGTGTTCTCTTTGAAAACAAGGACCTTTTTTATACGATGACTTATATGCTAGTAGTTTGCAGAAACATTTCACCACCAAGGTCCACTGGATGGTTGTGTGATTGGAATGAAACCTCCAAAATAGCTACAAGAGGTCAACCTGTCTGCTATTTTCTTGTATATTTTTACTGCAAAGGTAGTTCTTTATTTCTTGTGAAAATTAAATTGAAGGTGGGTATTGTTTCTCTATCCACGTAGGAAGAAAAGTTTTTAATTGAATTCAATATAGCATTCATTTTCTCAAAACATTGGAAATCATAACTAGCAGCCATGCAGACGCTGATGCATTCAACGCCCAAATTAGCCTCATTTATTGTAGCGAAATGACCTTCAATGACACTAACAACTGAAACATATCAAGGCGTGAAGATGGATGACACCAGGGCAAGGGAAAAGGTCGCAGTAAACAAGCCTTGATTTTATAGAAGTCAAGCAGCCTGGATGACACAGCAGAAGCCTTGCGAAAATATTACATATATATCGAGAGCACTAGTGAATGTCTCAGAAATGACACAACAGAGAGCAGCTTTTTGAAAAGTTTGAACTCGCTAAGATCCTGAAAAGGGTTTGACATCAAAAGAGTGCCAGATGGATCTTTCATCTCTGTTTTTGTGCTTTCAAAATAAGTCAGCATTCAATGCTCATCTCAAGCTGCACAACTTGCCCTGTCCTCCGTTTCCTGAATATGCTGGAAAGGTCACCTTGTGGGCGAAAAGAGAGTATCTCTATACGTTTATGCCTATCAGACCGATTTAACTAGATTCACGCCAGTTGGCCTGTCAGTATCTATCAGTGAAAAGCAAATTAAAATGAGAACTGAGAGGAGAATTTACTCAGTGACTCAACATGCAAACAAAGAACCTAAGATGCAAAATCAGGCTGCAGTCCAGGCAGTGAGCAGAAACATGCCAGTTGGCAAACTAGGCACTTAGGCTCCTGCTGGGATGTCTAGCAGGGAAGCTGGGACCGCAAAGACCATAAACAACAGGCACTGTGGTGACATTTCTGAAAATGATGCACAATAACATGATGTTGAAGATTTAACTTTGTGACCCCCTTATTACAAGAGAAAGCCTCCCAGCAAATATTGACATTAAACATACAGCAGTGTCCCAATGCTGGAAAATGCTGGAAATGCAGCACTAAAATAACAGTTTACACATCTGTTGCCCAAAGCTCATATACTTTTAGGACATATTCTACAATTTCTGCTTCTGTGTGAAGTTGTCCTATGCCTGCATTGTGAATGTTTTATTCACTAAAGAAGACTTATATTGGTTTATTGGTGTTAAAACACCATCAATTATAAATCTTGTGACCAGAGAAAAGAGAACAAATATTTTATTCTTGCCTGTAACTTGGTTATATTCGAAATATTGTGTTTGTAAAGTTTTACCTCAATTATATTATTTTCTTATCCTTTTTAAGGGGGTTTTGTGCCCCGACTTTTGCCTCTCAGGCCGCATGCAGGCCACCTTACACTGTGGCCGTTTCTCAATCGCGAGGATACTTGCTTGGTAGCACATGTCTTCCGAGTCACTTCCTTCAGAAGCTAGGCAAGAATCCTTCCTAGCATTCGGAAAACGAAGAGTGGAACAGGCTAGCAAGTATGCAGGTGTGCGCCATATGAGAGGCCCCGCCTTACATTTTCCGCCACAGATTTGGGGAAATTGGTCCGTGCGCAAAGCATTGTGGGGATTTGAAGGACTCGAAGTCTACCCATGTGCAGCCTCGAAATTACCCCCAAACCAAGGACGCGGCCTCGGTGGAATTCCAAGTATGCTGGAGATTGGAACAGTCCTGCGGCGGCACTGAAATATTGGCTTGGAAGCCAGTTTCCTCGCGATTGAGAAACGGCCTGTATGTCCAGTATGGTGTCTGATCACAATACCTTCAGACAAAACTCAGGGTTAAAAAAACAATCTTTCTATTGCTAATGCTATTTTTAAGTACTTTCCTAGGCCATTATTGATCTAGACCAGGGGTAGCCAACACGGTGCCCGCACGGGGACTTAGTCGCCCGCAGGGGCAACGTGAGTCGCCCGCCGGGCATGTTCTAAAAATAGCTCGCCAAGCAAATCCAAAATGTATAAAATACACAAAACAAAAAAGGAAATGTAATTAAAATAATCTACCCCTTGGAGGCGGGAACCAAAGCGCTCTCCTGAACAGGCTTGATCTTGCTGACGTGGAACGTGGGGTGGACCTTGAGAGACCTGGGGAGTCGGAGACACACCGCAACAGGATTTATAATGTTCTGAATAGGGAAAGGACCCACGAACCTTGGTGCCAACTTCCTGGAATGAACATGTAGGGGCAAGTCTTTAATGGACAACCAGACTCGCTGACCCGGTCTGTAGACGGGAGCCACACGGAGGGAGCGATCTGCCGCTGCCTTCATCCTAGCAGATGTCCGAAGGAGTATCTGCCGAGCTCCGGCCCAGACCTTCCGACAACGTTGGACCATGGCGTGCGCAGACGGGACTCTGACCTCCTCCTCATTGGCTGGGAACAGCGGGGGTTGATATCCATAGGCGCACTGGAAGAGGGAGAGACCTGTAGAAGCCGAAGGAAGAGTATTGTGGGAGTATTCCACCCAGGTGAGTTGACCGCTCCATGACCTCGGGCTCTGGGACACGAGGCATCTGCGGCAGGTCTCGAGGTCCTGATTTAGGCGTTCTGTCTGGCCATTGGACTGGGGGTGGTAGCCGGAGGACAGGCTGACAGTGGTGCCTAGGAGCCGGCAGGATTCCCTCCAGAAGACGGAGATGAACTGGGGACCTCAGTCGGACACCACATCACTGGGGAAACCATGAGTCCTGAATACGTTGGTTAGCATGACCTCTGCCGTTTCCTTGGCAGAGGGAAGTTTAAGCAGAGGGATAAAGTGAACCATCTTGGTGAATCGGTCTACTACCGTCAGGACGGTAAGGCAAGGCAAGGCAAGTTTATTTATATAGCACTTTTCAACACAAGGCAATTCAAAGTGCTTTACAAAAAATTAAAGACATTAAGAAAATGGCATTTAAAATCAGTCATTAAAAAGAAAAGCTAGTAAAATAAACATTAAAAGAAAAAATACATGAATAAAAGTTACAGTGCAGTCTAAGATATGAATAGTTCAATTAAAAGCAGAGACAAGTGTAGTGTTACCTTTAGAAGGTGGTAGTCCGGTGACAAAGTCCAGAGAGATATGGGACCAAGGGCATTGGGGCACGGGCAGAGGCTGAAGAAGACCCATCGGAGCCAGGGATGAGGTCTTGTTACGGGCGCACACGGGACAGGCAGCCACATATTCCGTCACCTCCTTCACCATGGCTGGCCACCAGAAATGTTGTTTTATGGTGAAAATCGTTCGCCGGATACCTGGATGACATGTGAGCTTAGAGGTGTGAGTCCAGTGGATTACCTTGGAGCGTAACGACACAGGGACAAACAGACGATTATTCGGACACCCACTAGGTGCTGGGCTCACAACATTAGCCTGCTTCACATAATTTTCTATCTGCCAGGAGACCGCCCCAACCACACAGTTCAGTGGAAGGATTGCCTCTGGTTCCTTGGCAGTAGGCTCTGGCTCATAGAGTTGTGACAATGCGTCTGGTTTCCATTCTGAGTACCCGGTCGGAAGGAAATCGAGAAATTGAATTTGTTAAAGAACAGAGACCAGCGGGACTGACGTGAATTCAGTCTCTTGGCTTTCCTGATATACTCCAAGTTATTATGGTCTGTCCAGACAATAAAGGGTTGCTCCGCCCCCTCTTGCAAGTGTCTCCACTCCTCTAATGCTGCCTTGACCGCTAGCAACTCATTGTCACCTACATCGTCGTTTCGCTCAGCTGAGGAAAACTTACGGGACAGGTATGCGCAGGGATGCATCCGGTTGTCCTTGGTGGATCTCTGGGACAACACTGCTCCTATTCCCAATATTTGCGGTGGAGGCGTCCACCTCCACCACGAATTGTCGCCGGGGGTCTGGGACGGTAAGAACAGGTGCCGTGGTGAATCTCTCCTTAAGAGTCCGGAAGGCGGTCTCAGCCTGGGGACTCCACTGAAAGGAGACTTTGGAGGAAGTGAGATTATGCAGAGGAGCGGCTACAGAGTTAAAGTTCCGGATGAATTTACGATAAAAGTTTGCAAACCCTATGAACTGTTGCACCTTTTTCTTTGTGGTTAATGTGGGCCAATTAGCCACAGCACTAAACTTGGAAGGGTCCATCTGTACCTGGTTGGCGGTTACAATGTGTGGGCCTGAAATGAAAGACAAGAAGTAAGTACAAAATAAAACAGGAAATGACAGACAAAATACATAAACATAAATAACACATTTGACGAGACACAACACTTGTTTTATTTTTTTAAAGTAGCTCTCATACTAAAAAAGGTTGGTGACCCCTGATCTAGACCCGTTCATTTGGTTTTGTGTTATAATATTGTGTTTTTCAAAGAAGCCTGGACTTCATTGTCTCTTCATCACTTCTAAAACCAAACCCTTGTTAACAGTTTTCATTAAGTTTGTTCTAGGCAAGTAAAAAGCACAATGAATGGCTCTGACTAAAATATTGTTGGCTGACTCCAAAATCACCAATGATGTTTCTCAAAATGTTATTGTGCGTGTTTATCTGCTGAAAGCAACATTACTCAATGTGATGCCCCTGTGGGTTCATCTGGAGAGGGTGTGGCTGTGCTGCATCCAGCCTCCTTGATTGCCTTGATTGCAGTTATTTAAAGCCTCTGCTCCTGTCTTTATTCCCTCTGCTTTTTCCTACAGGCACCCGGTTTTGGTTGAGTATGTTCAGTTGCTTCACTTTGTGCACTTCAACACTCTCACACTCATACATGTCCATGCAATCCTCACCCTGCACTTACACTACTGATACCACTGACATCCACACCTCATGCTTCATTTGTTTTGCACTTTATTCATTTGGCTAATTTGGACTACTTGCTTTAATAAACATCTTTTGTTAAACTGTTGATATGGTGTGTCTCCTCTTTGTTGTGGCCTTCTGAGCCAGGTCATAACACTCAACCGCATAATACCAGAATTCATTGAGTCATTCAGTATAATATTTTGACAGTCGTTCCCATTCCTACCAGTGCTCTTTTGTAAGCAGAAATCTGAACAGCATTTAAGCTTAGTGGATTATTTATATAACACTTAAAAACAAAATGTACAGAGTGTTTCACAGTCAAAAAAGGAAGAGTATAAATTAGTAAGAAAGGCCTAGTCCACACATACAGAGGCATTCTTTCAGAAATTCGATGCATTTGTGTATGTTCCATCCAGTCCACTGGCCTTGACGGTGCTTTCATTCTGTTATTGTGTTTTATTGTGGACGGAGATCCTTTGAAAACAGTTGATGTGTGGAAGGAGTTTTCAGAAATAAAAAATACCTGTGTACTGTGGACAAGCTCTTGCTATCGAAGACAATTAGGTTCAAGGGATTTTATTATTTAAAATAATAAGTCAGTTTAACACTGTAAATGTTGGAGCTTAGATAAGGCCTAGAGTGAAATTAAAAGGAATTCAGTTCCAAAAAAAGGGGAATTGGCAGCTGATACTCTGCTTTAGTTTTTTTGGTTTATTTTCATACAAAGCCTTTCACCCAACAATAATGGTTTCAGAAACACACATTTCCAGTGTTTTACCTGCTATAGATGTTATGTTTGCACGCTCACTTTTTGCCTATGACCATAACCTACCATACCAATACTTGGATGGGACACCTCGGTATTCCCAGTGCTGCAGTCATTGAATGTAGTGGTTTTGGTGGCTATGTAGCAAAGCCAAGAGCAGTGTGATATAGGAATGCTTGGAAGTTTTAGGTATTTGTGTAGCAGAAGTTTTTTGTCGTTTCAGATTCTTGGCATTACAGTAGTGGAAGGAAGACACAAATGGATGTTCTACTCTAGCTGTTGGAGAGAAGGGGTGTCATTTTGCAATGTGTTATTGAAAACAGAGTGAGACCTAAAAGTGTGCCCTCGCCGGTGTCACATTTAAATACAGCTCAAGAGAAACCAACAACTGAATGCCTTCCAGATATTGCTCTTTTTGCTGCTTCCAGGTGGTGTTAAAAATGAAATTCTAAGTACTCCAACATGGCCCTTCAGCAAAAAAAGCTTTGAAAGAATCTAAATGTATCCAACGTTTCTGGTACTTAAGAGTAAATGGGCCAGTTCAGGCTCAGTGCTGTACAGTATGTGCAAAGTCAATGGAGCTGTAGAAAGTGCTGAACACATTGTGAGGCACTGTCCACGGTATCTGAACTGCAAAGCCATAAGTGCCGTTTGCATTTGTAGCCATATGCTTTAAGTCATAAACATTTCTGTACCACACATACACACATGGAGGCAAGGAATTAAAAGTACCCCAAGGTATTTGGAGAGCCAATAACTTTAAAATGGTCTCAGTTCAGCGTACATTTTGACCATCATTTTTGAAAACTCTACTGAATAGCAATGGCAAGAGTAATAATACTCCTCCAAATTGAGGCCAAGCTACTTTATTCCAGATTGGAGTTATCGCCTCAACCTGTTTTGAATAATATCTCATTGATGCACAAATGCTACGGCTTGTGCTGATGGCAGGGTGCTTTGGGTAAGAATAAAAGGAGAGCAAGTATCGCTCTAGCCTAGGGTCTCGAGCGGAAACTGGGAAATGAATGCATCAATCAAAATATTGGGATCGGTTATGAGTCCCAAAGGACAAATGAAACCCACAACAGGGGAATAAAAAAAAGAAACCATACAACCAAACGATAACACAACAATGCACAGCAAACGATACATTTGATAAAGATGGCAATCTCCAAAGAGGCCGCGGGCCATGACTAAAAGATCTTGTTCAATGGAAGAAAACAGAAGTCAGGGAAGGAGGAGAGGTAATAGAACAATAAACCTTGTCCGCACAAAAGAACAACAAAGCAATAAAGCAACTTTTGTGAAGTTGCAAATGACATCATTTAACACTTTGCGAGATTGCTGTGCATTTCCGGCTCATTCTAATCCCTCGGAATTCCCAACATGGATTCAGCAATTTGCATCTGGGCTTCATTTACATTTGCGAATACTGGATCTTAAATTGCTGCTGTTGATCTGCCCTGTGTATTACTGGTTGTGCTTTAACGCATTGGGCATTAGTATATGTCATACCAGTCATGGCTCTCACTGCTTTCACTGGATTCATCAAATATCCTTTACAGCTTTGCAATGGTGCTGCCAGGTCATTGGTGTGGATTTGCATTGCTGATCACCAATGGAAGAACTTTTGCAAATAACACTCTAAGTCAAAATGTTTGTGGGGACAGTGGCAACATTACCAGCCATTGAATTTGACATGGCTGAAAAATGTTCCCAGAGAAACATTATCATTCATTTATCGTTGTGTTTTTATCCACCGGAGGGATCTAATTCCAATAGTCCCTCTCCTTTTTAGCTCTGAGGGAAACAGCTGGCGCTGTAGCAGCTAAATGCTCCACCGCCAATCTGCTTTTTCGTGTTGGTCGGGCAGTATGCAGCAGGTGTATGAGCGGCTTCTTTTTTCTTTTAAAAACAGCTGCTTTATGCTTATGAGAGCAAAGTTCCCAGGAAAAGATGAAGAGCCTATAAAGGCTAAAAAGCTCCCTAGAGCTGAGGAAAGCTTCATATACACACATATAGACATCTGTTATTTAAAAATATAGACTTATTTTGTGTAATGGAGTATCTTTCAAATATATGATATAAGTAGAAGTCCTGACTCACTCTACCTTAATTATTTCCCACACTGTGCAGAATATAATGTAAGTCTGTAGCTGGAATGACCTCATCCAACATTGAAGAGCCTTAACAAACATGAAGTCCCTTGTAGAGAGACAGGTGACACTATCATATATGTTTTAGAGACAGTATAAATATAGTCTCTCTCCATGGTCTCACTTTTGAAGGAGTTTGCAACAATTGCAGGATTCCCGTCATTGTTAAGAAAGACATACTAACTAACTAACTGTAAATTACTTGTTGTAGCCGATAGTCACTTTTCCTTTAGATTTGTTTGTATTCAGTTTGCTGACCGGTTGAATACAAATCCTTGAGCAGTACAGCATTTGAGCCACTTAAGAAGCTGGGGCAAACTAATGTCATCGTGGCCAGACCCATGAATTTTCAACTTAGTCATGAGTCTTGATAAAAAGGTTGTGTTTTACAAAAACAGTGCATTCACTAATAATCTCATCTACATATAATGGCCTTCTCAGTCGCCTATTGTTTCTCTGAAATACAACTTGGCTTTACAATCTGAGCATATTTCTGTAAAACGTGCTTTTTTGTGCATTCCCTTAGCTCATTCATCCTATACATTTGGAACATCTTTGCTATTTCTGAATGAACAAGTGGCCACGGTTCATCAGGTGCAGCTATTTTAGATTTCTCTCCGGAACACACACATACTGACATAGTGAGGCACCAGATGACATCACACATTGCTTTGACTTTGCTATTTCTTGCAGGCAGTTGTGGTTAGGTGGAAGGGAGGAAGGGAGAAATGGAGGATGGTAAGCAGGGACGGGTGACAGCTTCTCTGACCAGCAGAGCTTCACCGGCCGTAATTGGAGTTCAGAAGGTTGCAGGGGCTGCTGGGTATAATTGGACGGCAACCAGGAACTTGTGTGGATGGTTGTCTAAGCCTCGCTCCCCTTTCCAGCAACCTTCTAAATTACTCCCCTGGTACAAGGCTGGCCACCAACACAGCAACCTCAATTTCTCTCACAAAGGTGTGCAAGTGTGTGTTTGTCTTGTGTGGGTGGTAGTCATAGCGGGGGGGTTTAATGAGCCAAAGTCATCATCCGGACCGTGGTGGACCCTTTAGAGAGGCTAGTTTTCCTGAATCATTTGCAATGGATGGACATGTTCAGTCACCTGTGAGGAATAATCCCAGATATTAGAGCACACAGAGTAACGGCACACAAGTTTACCCGACTTCCCAGAAGACACACCAACCCAGTCTCACGGCATTTTGTGTTATAGTCACAACATTTTATCTATTGATTTGTGTTCAGCAACACGATTTTCCCCTTTTAATTTGTGTCACACAGAACGATTTTAAAAGCAATGTATTTCTATTGGTATATGTTTTGTGCCTGCACCACGTCTTTTTGTCCGGTCGGGTCTTGGAATACCGGAAGCTGTGTGGTTCATAAAAACATTTTCTTACTCAATATCAAGCCACGATTATTGTTTTTATTTTAAATTGTATAATGTCGGACTTTTTTTGCCGTCCGTGATGAAAATAAATGGGGCTCAGAATACCGAAATCTGTATTTTTTCAATCTTTTTTTCCTTCTAATTTGTTATTCTTTTCTAAATAACACACTGTTATTTACTCAACAATAACACACAATTATCCTTGTTATTAGCACGTTATTGAATTTTTTTGTTGAATATGTTATACTTGATGAAAAAAATATTAAGGGTACATACAAAATAGGGGGAAAGTAGAAGGTCAATTATAGAAATATAGAATATAAAATATCAAGAATATACTGTAAATTATATATAGAATAAAACAGTTTAGTGCCGGATGTACAAAGATATTAATGAGGATGTGCAAAACAGACAAACTAATTAACCTTTATTTAAACATTAAAGAATACTTTAGGTTAAGGTCGTCTTTTAAATAAGAAAACAGCTTTGGGGGCATCTACAGATAAATATTAAGCCTGACAAAGTACTTAACGCCTAATATATTGCTTTCCTGCAATGTTAACTATGTTGAAGCACTTATTTTAACTGATATTATACACATTAATTATACTCTTATGTATGTAGATAGTATAAGAAATGTGCAGAATTTGACAGTTTAATGGTGGAGGTACACACATATTGATAGATGTCTTGTAATGCGCTGTTGAGGAATCTGCAACCCAAGTTTTTCATTCATTGCATAACTACACCGTAGTTGTGTGTATGATATGTCAATAAACCTTTGAAAATCTTGAAAGGAATGTGCAAAATAGCTATAATATACAGTCTTTAATTAACTATTAGTAGAGAATAACGAGTAATGAATATACTTTATAGGGATCTGCAGATAAATGTTTAGTCTTCTCAAGCACCAACTATCAAATATCTCTCCTGATTGTTGGCACTTGACAATCACCTTCCCTGAATTTTACTCAGGTGTAACCAAAGTCTGATTTAAGGGTTGTTTATATTTCACATCATTAATCAGAATCTGCAAAGTAACTAAAATAAATATAATGGAGTAAAAATACCAGGTTAACCTCTGAATTGTAGTGGAGTAGAATTACAAAAATTGCATGTTTTACATGCTGGTGTGTATTACTTGGGATCAATAAAGTATATCTTATCTTATCTTAAGATGATCGATGACTACTGCCATATTTGCAAAATGTGCCTCTGAACCTTGACAAGTGCATATATCAAGGCTTATCAATGAACAACAGGAGGGGTCAAGACACAAGACCAGCTATTAAATAAAGCTCTTCTGACCTGAGCTGTCATGCGGGGTATATATTAATGGACCCGTTCAAGTCCTATTTTGGATAGTCTGCCGTGGTTTCATTCCATTTCAAAGAGCTGTCTGACGCTCGGCGTAACCTTGGCGCACTGCCACTCCAACATCCAATCACAGAGCTTGAAGACTAATCATGGGGTTTGTCAAGCAAATGCACTGTAGTCCCAAACGATAGCTGAGGATGATAGTGTAGGTAGTGTAGTGTCTTCGGCCATCCTAAACTCCGAAGAAACTATTTGTTTCTCCGAATAGAAGGGGAAAAACACAAAAGCATTGTACACAATTTAAACCAATCAATGTTGTGTAATTAACAAGGATAAACTGATGTTTTTAGTTGACATTGAGGGGAATACTTTCGGTTTTACTATGAAAACTTCGAGACCGGAAATACTGTTTTCACCCGAAGCTGTTGCCTGGCAACGCTATTTTGTTGATAGTTTATTTTGAAATTCAGTTCCTGACGGACGGGAAAAAAAACAGAGATTATAGAATTAAACAAATAAATAAAAACAAGGATAATTATGTGTTATTGTTGAGTAAATAACTGTGTTATTTAAAAAAGCATAACAAATTAGAAGGAACAAAAGATTTAAAAAATACAGATTTCAGTATTCTGAGCCCCATTTATTTTCCTCACGGACGGCCAAAAAAGTCAGACATTATACAATTTAAAATAAAAACAATAATCGTGGTTTGATATTGAGTAAGAAAATGTTTTTATGAACCACACAGCTTCCGGTATTCCAAGACCCGACCGGACAAAAATAAGTGGTGCAGGCACAAAACATACTACCAATAGAAATACATTGCTTTTCGTTCTGTGTGACACGAAAAAAAGGGGGAAATCGTGTTGGTGAACATGAATCAATAGATTACATGTCATGACTATAACACGAAATGCCGTGAGATTGGGTTGGACACACAGAGACACACACACGGTGCCTTTCCATTGATCACAGAGTGAATTACAGTGACTAAGGCAGGTGGATGGAAAAACACATACATGGACATGCACACACACACATAAAAGCACAGACTTGGAAGAGAATGACAGTAATTTGCTTTGCTTGTTTGGCTTAGTTTTCTCCAGCCTGGAGACCCTCATGTTGTGCTGAACGCCCCCTTGATTATAATCACAACAACCATCTCCACAACCCCTGCACTGAAAGTTATTAAAGCTATTTTGTATTACAATAGCCGGTGCTGACAGGGGATGAATGAAGGGCATTGTGCAGCCTCAGCCGTCAAATATAACAAATGACTGAGCAGTTGTGTTGCCATTTTGGTAGTGAAAACTCTAGTTTAGAAAATTCTAGTTTCTGACAGGAAGAGACTCACATTTGACAAAAAGCTGTACTTACTCTAATTGTTGTTTTTGTACACTTACACATTACTCTAAAACTGTTTAAAGTGAAAAACTAAAGCAAACTGGGCAAAGACAGTTTTGAAAGGACAGACAATTTATTTTAATTTCATCAGCCCTGTCCCTAACAGGTGGTAGGTAAAGTGTTCCGCCAATAACCCAGCTTTATCATTCAGGGTCATTATACTTTAGAGAGGCAGAAAATAGGGGGGCCACCAGAGGACCTATCCAGAAGACGCATTTGGCACTGAAGACCATGTCAGCGGGGTGGGAGTTATTCTGATTTTCACTGTTACTCCACGCCATTATGTCGACCTCTTACTGTCGATTGGGCCAACTATCAACAGCCTTGGTATTGCTTTAAATGGATATTTTGGATTCTCTTAAACGGGGTTGTTTGAGGTAATAATGCATAGTCAGTGTACTAGAAACAGTAGATGAAGGTCAGTACACCTCCAGCTTGGAGAAACAGCCACGAGTTACAGTTTAATACTTTTTGAGACACTATATTTACCTAAACCTAATATCAGTTGAAGTATATGCTGTAGTTTAGCAATTTCGCCCGATTTAATTTGCTGTCAGACAACCCTTTTCAATCGGGAATTGTCAATTACTCATCAATGCCGACAGAATCCATTTACAGAAACAGTCATTTTACCTTGCATAATATGGGGGTTGCTGGTCTACTTACAGTATGTCCAGATCTGTTGTTATCTTGTAGCATACAGTATAGTTAGTTAGTATTCACCATTGCTCCTGTATTATAAAAAATACTATTCAAGATAGGAGGATGAGACACTTAAACTGCAGACTGACAATATGAAGATACGGTATGTATAGTCATTAAAATAAATAAATAATGTATTTGTGACTTAACATGAATATCCCAACGCAGCAAAGATGGCATCATTGTGACCTCACTCATTGTGCTGAATAGATTTCTGATTAAAATAGGAAACAGATATTTGCACCTGTGAATGGCACCTCGTGTTTCCTCGCCGTAATAAATGCTGGGATAAAGCAGTGTGACGCACAAACAGCTCTGTAACACTTCTATTTTTTCTTTTTGTCATGTGGACGACATGTGACTGATAGCATGATGATGCAGCAAAATGCTAAACATCCTGAGTGATGAATGATGGGTATGTAGCTCCACAGTACATGTATTTGTATTTCCCATGGAAGAGAATATACACATGTCAAGTCAAATTGTTAAAAGTGTTTAATGGAGTCAAACTCCTCGGCCTGCCTCGAGCTTTTCTGAAGGTATGATAGCGTTAAGCAGTGGCAGCTAATTAGTGAGGCTGCTAACAGCAGTGCATTTGTTTATACAAATATAGAAAAAATATAATGCAACACAAAGTGACATGTTAGTTTCCGTAAATAAATAATTAAAGAAGGAGATTTGGAATTTGATTAAAATTAATTATTCTCAATTTATAGATCCAAGTGACAGGAAACTAAAAACGGCTTAGCTTAATAAGCAACTAATTTGATGCACCAAGGATCTCTTAATTTAACTTTTTAATTGATGCTCAATTGGTGCTTTTTGAAAGAGCAAAAGGGGTTATTTATCTATTCCACTGAAGCCTACATCATTTTCCATTCACACAGATTTTTTTCCCAGCTACCTTCACTTCTGCGGGATCAGAGAGTGTGCTAACACTGGTCTGATCGGAAGCCATAATGAATCCCTTAAGCACAGGGGCTGCTGATGGATAAAAAAAAGGCCCGCCTCTGACTACCATCTCTTTACCTCAGGGACTCAATATGCATTTAAACCTTTGTGGGAAAAAGATTTCCTCTGGGGTGGAAAAAGTAGATCGCTATAGTTGATTCGGTAATTGGGAGGTGTTTGGAATTGTATGGGGTCAGATATGTGAACCCCAAAGGAAATACCGCACGGTTAACCTGGCCTTGTATGTCTCTGTCACTGCCTCCTGATGGAAACGTATGGGGGGCTATTAAGCAGAGACAGTCCATCTGGGTCTGTTACGGAAAGCCTTGAGGGGTTGAGAGTGGGGTGGTTTTGCTGTCCTGCTGAAATCACTTGCTTTCTTTCTCTTAAGGTTAGGAGGTGATCTAACATCATCTTGTTCAGGTGAAATAAGCTAAATGTATGCAATTTATTCGACACAGAAATAGATCCCTCATGGTGCTGTAAACAACAGCTTTAAAACTGTATGAAATGTCTCAGAATCAGCAGAAAAATGATCCTCATAAATCCGAGCGTTTCCTTTTGCAAAGAGGATAAATGCTGCCTTTAACTGGAACTCGTGGGGTCGTATTTTTAACATTGCAAGTCAAGCACACACTATTCTTGGCATTCAAGTTGTTTAAGGCATAACAACACTGTTGTGAGGATATCAGAAATGGACATTGCCTTGGTCTTTTTACAAACATGATTTAATCTGTTGCACACACTTTAAACTCTTGTTGAACAAAGTAGATAATAAAAATGGATTGAAAAAACTTTAGAAGACTTCGACAATGCTAGCAACCCTGAGGCTGTACAATGTTACAGCAGAGCTTTGAGCTACAGTACATGTTGAAGTCAGAATACATGTTGGTGTTTTTGAGGTATATTATCAATTTGTTGACCATCCAAGTTTTGCAGGTTGTTTGGTCATTAAGCAAAGCAACAGACAAATATGAATTCTGACATGAATATGTCTCTAAAGATATAAAAGGTGTTACAAAACCCTCTTTTGCAAACCGCACATTTTCGCACTGAAAATCACGAGTTAAGATTTTTTGGAACACATGGGGAGTTCGGTTCAAAAGGAGTGTTTGAGGCTATGATTCTTCTTTGTATCTCTTCTATGTTTTTGCCCGTGTGACGATTGGATGCTTTCCTGCACACAGCTGTAATAAAGGATTTTTTTTATTGGTGCTGTCAGTGGAACAGTAAAGTTGATCCCTTACACATCAAGGGGTCATCCAATGTGACAGTGAGACCAAAAACCATTTTAACCATAGTGATCTTCCTTTAATCCAGTAGATTTCCCTATGAACACCATCTAGCCACACACCAGTTGTGTGGGTAGATGGAACCCTAGAAGAAAACAAACTAACAAACACAAAATCGGTTCAACACTGAATATTGACACTTTAGATTTAGATTGCTAGTCATTACAAATACGTAAAGTAAGTTAAATGTTGTGTCCCCCGTCCAGCATGGCACTTGCAGCTATCACAGAGTGTACTTTAAATAATTTTAAGCCAGTTCAACTTCACCCAATCTCAAGGGAGTTTATATGATCATTAACCTGTTTAACGCCATCCCCCCGCCCCCGGGCAGAAAAACGCATCATCTGCAGGAAACAGCGTCTGAGGGCTTCTTAATATATAATAAACTATGAATGTTTTATTTCCATGTAACGGGAAGAAACTCAGCTAACTGATCCATTTTATTTATTTTTTACAAAAAAAACACAAAGCTAAGGCTGAGCCTCTGAATTAGCCACGACCGAAAAAATGCTAACGGCGCTTGCACCGAAAACACGGTTCAACACCCTTATTACTTATGGTAACTGCACATCCAACATATGGACAAGCATCATGAGAAGACACAGAATCATTCATGATAAGAACTCGCAACTTTATAAACAAAAACAGACATCACAACACATGGCGCTAGGTAGCAAAAACGGGAATATGGCTTACCTTTGTCATCGTCTGATCAAAGGTTGTGTTCAATGGCATTACAACGATAAAAACGCTGCTGAAGGTTAATCCATAGGTTAATCCAATGTGTTTGTGTCACTTTGAAATGATTTCTGATAATCAATAAGCAATAAGCCTACTTTTCCGTTTTCAGGTGTCAATGCGTGAGATAGGTTCGCTCTGCAAAACTGCATGCGTGAAGCCCCCACTTTTTTTTTTTAACGTTGGTGCGTATATGGAAATCCCCCTTCGAATCTATTGAATCTAACGGTTAAAAAGAGATGTCAATCACCAACATTGACCAATGGGTTCCAGAGAAACGGCAAAAACGCCCATTTCCACCCAAATCACCCCAGAGGTGGAGTTTTTTTTGCTAAACCTCTCTAAAAAGGTCAAATGTCACTTGTTTTGCATACATTTTGATACAGGGTACTTATATGTTGTACTTTGGATTCCTACAGCTTTTAGTCTACCATATCATCATCCAAGGGTAGTTTTCACTATAAGTAACAAATTATATTTGGACGGACACGATCATTTACAGTTTTTATCTAAATGTTCTTTAAAATAAAAACCATCTATATTGATTCTGACTGTTCTACATCCAACTCACAGGTTTATCATTACTTTGAGAAAAAAGATTATTAATTTTCTCCTTTTAGAAGTAGTAGTTATGGTCATTTGTTCTGGAAATGTCATTTTCGAGCCTGAGACATGAAAAACAGGGATGGGGTTCAACCATAGACTGTATATATAAATGGACATAGGGTCCGTGACGTCACCCATAGGATTCTGCAGAGTTGCCGTGAAGCCCTTAGTAGGCGGAGTCGGCCACTAACGGCTCGACAGTGACGTCAGAGTTCAACTCCCGCCTTCTCCAGCCTGCTCCAAATAAGGGCAAAGAGGCGGAGCCGAGGCGGAGCCGAGGCGGGACCTGCTGCCACCGAGCTGGAAGTTCCAGAGCTAGCTGAAGCTACCAAGCTAAGCTAACATGCTCCCCATCTGCACCAAGCCCCCAGGTAGTGCGCCGGACTCAGATGAAAATATTCGTGCTGGCCAAACGGCGGTACTACACTTCCGTTTGGTTGCCAGGCCCGGAAACACTTTTTCCCATTGACTTACATGGGGAAAGAGTGGTCTGTAACTCGTTGGATAATTTTTTTTAAACTAAATAAACTACCCAGTATGAACACTTGTATAGCCCTTATTAAAAACATTCGTTCCTCAAGTTATAATAATGTGCTAATAACGTTATTCTGAGAGTTATTTCCCTCTGCATTATGAACGCGCATCTAGCCCACGGGACCGCACCACGTTCATGTTACGTGTCCCGACCAATCAGAGCACACTGTGCTCACAGGGAGGGTGGGGGCTGAAGCTATTGGAGCTACAACGAGCCGTTAAAGGCAGAGAGTGAAATTCAGTGAATACACGTAGTTTACAGAGATGCTGTATGAGAAACCAATGTGAATTGCGTTTATCTTTACCCATGGATGCACAATAAGAACGGATCCATATCGTCTTACTGCCATCCCACGGAGCTGTAATAATGGATATATTGCACATGTTTGTTGTAATTCATTATCATACTACATGGGCTGTATGATTAAATCTTGTATTAAATAAAGTTAATATTACCGACATTATTAACGTCCCTGTAGCTTCGTATTGCACTAAGAAGCTTATTGCACTGTAGGCCTATATAAATATATATATATACAGTGCAATAATTATTTCATGCTAAATGAAGCTCTGTTAGATATCACTAGATCCTGTTACAGCGTAATATAAGTACATAACGATTGATGTGTACATTAGCATCATTACTAGCTAGCCGCTAGCTGCTAACTGCCGCCTCGTTCATATCAAATCCATGATAACAACAATCCATTACCATGCTGTCATGAACGCGCGGTGCTGTTACGTGTACGCAAATTGACGTGCTTGATGTGAACGAGCATTTTGGTTAAAGTTGCGCATGCTCTATGAGCGCACATACGGGTACTTCTCAGGCATGCTGGGTAATCTGTGACGTTTCACTCTCTCAAAAGGTGGGCCATTTTATCATCATGCGCTAATGAGCAGCTCTCATAGGAATGAATGAGGCCCCGCCTCCCACGCTGTATCCAGTTCTTATTATACATCCATGATCTGCACGCTGCCGTCGCATTTTACGTTTCTAAGGTAAGCGGACATGAAACTATACAGCAAAACTATAAATAATAATCTAAGTTATTGAGTTTTTAGCATAATACTTCAGAATCTTAAAACCCCTTAACGTTTGTATGCAATTGTGCTAAATTCAACACTGGAATCAAGCAAATATTAAGATGTTTGCATGACATTAGTTATTTATATTTTGATATCACTTAACTATACGTTTAATACATTTAAGTCAAGCTAAGGTACATGTGATGGTAGCTAGTTAGTGCTCTTACCTGTGAGGCCTCCTCCAAACAGCATAATAACCAGACTGTATCATTACAACTAAGTACCAGTTCTAGATCCTTGACTTTAGACAAACAATTCAAAAGACAAAATGTATTTAAAGACCAATCTTTATTTGAATGTGCCTCTTAACCTGATATATTAGTTATACAGTAATAGTATTGACAATCTAAAAAAACTGAGCAACTCAACAGTCAACTTTATGTTTCTTATTGTCTAAAGCATTTATTATTTTCATTTTCCCCCTCTCATATTCAGTGTGGACGGATTGAGACAGCGTGGTGTCCAGAGAGCTGCAGAGACTTCAGGGAGAAACCTCCGTGTGATGGACGTCCTGTCTGTTGGTTTGGAGAGGACTGAGGGTCTTTCCTCTGCGAGGAGGACCAGGCCTGATGGAGGAGCCCATGCTGGGCAAAGTTGATACCAACTGCACAGGCCTAGTCGGTCACTTTATTTGACTAAATGTGTATAATACATTTAATAGGTTTACACCTTCTGTCCATATGTGCTTTTTATTTAAAACATTTGATTAACTTTTGGTTCACATTTCAATAAATTGTATTTGCACTCCTTTTGTCCATTATTCTTACTGAAAATGTTAGATTACACATTCACATCTGACTGAAGATTGGCCCCATTTATTTGTGACGTTGCAAAACAAGGTACATGTTGTGAAGCTCATAAAGTGAGGCAAATAGAAATAATCAGCTGATGGAGTGTAGATGTGGAAATAGCTGCATTCGATCAGCTGACTGTTTTTACAATAAAAGTAGTTTCTTAGTGAATGTCCTGTACTGGTCTTAAAATCTCATAACATCAGCTTTTAATGTTCCTCTTGGATGTTCTTCTTGACCCTCAGAGAAGGAGAAAATGTCCTGTCTTTCAGGCATGTCCTTTCCTAACAAAAATGACAGGAAACATAAAACATATTATTGCAGAACAAGTGTGTTATTTATGAAAGCGGTGTGTTTGTGTGTTTAGGGGCTGTAGATATAATTATTTTGTAATTGTAATGTTTTTTTAAAAATTTCAACAATGAGCTACAAAGACAATCAGATTATGAATGAACAGTATGAAGTTCATCAACATTGAAATATATGTTATTATCAAAATAATATGTAACTGTTATCAAAACGTAGTGCAGCTGTAGAAGCTTGCTCTGTTGTCTCACTGAAAGAATCACTTTTACCACATTTTTTACAGACAATATTGAGAGATAAATAGTAGCAGCTCTCACTATGTGTTAAATATATTTGCCTTCAATACATTACATTAGAAAGCTGACAGTTATATTGCTTGTTATCATCTAAATGTAACTTTTTGCATGGAAAAAACCCTCAACTTAACTGATGTGTAGGTGATCTAGTATTTAGTATTGTTTAATGGAATGTATATCAGTGTATTCAAGTCAATACTTCATTCATTTAAACCAATATATTTCTTGATTCTTTGTACAGTATGAAAAAAGAGTCTTTGTACCTGTGCTGAAGTTCACTGCTGTGAGGAGTCCAGTTCTGTCTCTCACTCTCTGGTCCAGCCTGTCTGCATCACCTGGACACCTTAAACAAACAGATATATATGTAAAGTACCATATGTACAAACAATATAACTGATTCTCTTCTGTTGAACATGTTGGATTGTGTATTGTCCGAGTCAGGGGCCTTTTTATTTTACTGTAACTTTGGAAGTTGTGTTACCAATGCTTACTGTTTATTTGATACCCATTTGGTAATGCAATTAATAAAAACAACAAGGTTTGGGTTCGTTCTTCAGATGACTGTGACGTTAACGTGTAAGCTCAATAATGAACTCCAGCTCAACCAACCTTATTGTAATATCTAAGTAATCTTCTTGAAATATGACATTAATAATTGTAATATACACACATCTTATCGTGAGGTTGATTTCACATACACTACTTCGACATTAGCTTGTCTACATACTTGAGCATAGCCAATTTAAATTAACCTTAGATGCATACAGTTCTACCTACATAATAAAATATCTCTAAGTTACAAGGATGTAACCTTATTTTATTAACCTCAAACAGAAGCCGTTTGTTCAACAGTATTATCCCACTTAACACTTGTCTATTTCGTTTTAACCTTTATATATACAGTCTATGATTTTAACTTGGAGGCTACGATTACAATCGTTAGCACCGATGTAGCTACCACTAGCTTACATGCTAACCCAAGCCTTACCATTCATTACGTAGCTGATTAAAATCATTAACACATAAATAAAGCACTCGAATTTCACCTACCGCATTCATGCACCGTCTGTTTTAACCGCAGAGCGAGTCACAATAGTCCGATATATAAGCATGAAGAACAAACAACCACGGCCGGCTACAAGTTGTGTTTCCTGGATGAGTTGAGCAGGCAGAGTCCCTGTAGCTAGCTTCACGGAGCAGCTAGCAGAGAGACAAGAAGCTAACAGCGGCAGGCACTTGACAGAGCCGTCACTCAATGTGACCACGCCCTAATTTATGCACAAACTTTAAGACCTAATATAAATAAAAGGGTCGCGTTAGAAAACAATTCACTCACAGATCCATAATCATGAAGGTGGAATCTAACTATATCGATAATAAAAATGTATGGAGCCAGGGGTAGAAACATGTTTTTTTCTGCTGTAAAGTTGGGCATTTTAACATGGGGGTCTATGGAAATTGCTCCTTTCTGCAGCCATCGCCTATCGGCCAATATATGAACTGCAGTGTGTGGCACTTCCATATTGGCTTCCCGGCTCTACCCCACAGTTTGCCGCTTGGGTTCAACAGGTTAACACAGGGGTGCCCAACCAGTCGATCGTGATCGACCGGTCGATCGCGGGGAGATTCCCAGTCGATCGCGAGATGTGTCTAAAAATAGAACAACAATATTCTGTTTTATCGTTAATGTCCTATAACATAATCTTCCTGTGCCAGAATAATGCACATGAACGCATCAAAGCTTTGTGATTGGCCGGCTAGACACCATGTGTCGGGGCGTGGCTGGTCGGGAGTGGGCACTATTTCGCTGACGTTGTCCGTGTCAACAGGAGTGACAGTCCGCACACACACAAGACCGCAATTATGGCAGAAGCAAAAAAGACCTAAATATATAATTTTCACTCCGAGTGGGAGGATGATTATTTTTGTATCTATTCCAATTCAAAGTCCATCTGTCTCATCTGCACTGCGAGCGTGGCTTTATCGAAGAAGGGTAATTTAGGAGCGGCATTTCAAAACAGTGCACAAACGCTACGAGACGGAATTCCCTAATAATTCGGCCCTACGTTCCCAAAAGGGGAGGGGCCTGAAAGGACAGCAAAATGCACCGCAGTCCATTTTCACCAGGCCCAACAACAAGAGCAAGGCTGCTACCAGAGCATCTTATCGTGTCAGTCACGTTCTTGCGAAACACATGAAGTCTTTCAAAGATGGCGAAGTTGTGAAAGAAGCATTCCTGGAGGCTGCCCACGTGCTTTTTGGGGGACAGTAAAAATAACAGAAGCATTTCAACAGGTTTTTGATATAATAAAAACTCAAGTTAGATACCATTATTAATCAGCTGTAAGTTTTAGTTTGTTTGAACTTATTCATTATAATTATTGTACAAAATGGTATAAGAATGCAAACTTAAATTGATTATAGTCTATTATCAATTCAGTTAAGAAACTAGTGTTGCTTGCATCCTATTTTAAAGGCATGTATTTGTATACTCGACTAAAATGCAACAAAAAAGGGTTTGATTCTATTAATTGTGTCTTTTTTATTGCACTTTGGCAGCAGATTCCTGTGTAGCTTCAGATCTGAGTTGTCTTATTAGTAAGCCTAATTTATACTTTTGTAGCAACACTATTTTTATATAATGGCAAAGAAAGGGCTCAGAGTCTTTTCTTTTTTCCCTGTGTCATATGTGGCAGCACTGTTCAATGTTTCTTGAAAACATTACCCACTGTAGTGACGTGTGAATAAACTCCAACTCTGTATCAACAACACTGTTGTGTAACTTCAGTAAAATACTTGTATGTGTGTAGATTAGAAAGAGGTAAGATAAAGGATCTG
Organism: Gymnodraco acuticeps; assembly: GCF_902827175.1. Lineage (NCBI taxonomy): Eukaryota > Metazoa > Chordata > Actinopteri > Perciformes > Bathydraconidae > Gymnodraco > Gymnodraco acuticeps. Next base: position 10,468,848 of record NW_022992351.1, read on the forward strand.
CAGTATTTTATGAAGTATTAATTGTACAAAGGTCAGTTTTATACAAGTAGAAGTGTGTATTTACCTGGTAGTAAGCTGTCAGTAATGGCTACGCCTCTCTATTTGGACTGGTAGATCTCGGCAGACTGGCAACTTTAAAAGTAGCTCTCGGTTCTAAAAAGGTTGGGCACCCCTGGGTTAACAGATTCATGACCCCAAGAAAGATGTGCACCAACGCATCTTTGCCATGGGTTTGGTCAGCATGGGCTTTATATTTTAGCACTTCATTTTTGCCTCCTTTTGTTAAAGCATTGTCTTCATCTTGTTCTCCTGCTGTCATGGGTATATTACCCGTTTCCAACCTCCACCAAACATGTTTCAGAACAAGAGGTTCAAATTGGACCTTCATGCAGAGTACCCTTAAAGAAACTGCCCTGCAAACTCCTCCAGAAAACACTCAATTCATCCTTCCTTCCATCCGTCTTTTATCTTATTCTTTCGATGCAAATTACTTTGGTCCCCCTTGTCTTTAGTGTGAGTGAATTATATGCATTGCAACCCCATTGGTGTAGCTGATTGATACATCTTGCCTATTCATAATCACACCTCTGTTTCTGTTAAAGTAATTGATGAAGCTTTAATTCATGTACATGATTAATATTGGTGAGCAGAAAGGCCTCACCAGTCTTGGTTAAGCATTAATCATAGACAGTACATAGCTAATTAATGCAATATAAAGTATGTTAACAATAGTAATAGAATAATGCAGGGCTGAATGTTTGTTTCACATTTCATGTCTTTATCCATGGGCAAACAGTCTCTTGTATCCATGTATTTATTTAGTCTGGATGTAGTCAAATGTTGACAAGATAATGAATGAGTCTAGAAATGTAATGCAGTACACTTGTTGTATGCCTTGCCTAAACACCTACTGTCCATTTTAGGAACAATTACCTAATTTAAAAAAATTACCCTATAGCCTAATTTCCACTGCATTATACGCCACAGTTCAACAAGCTTGGAGCGGCTCCTTTTTGGTTTTCCAGTAGCAACATATTTGGCCATCCGAAAAAGGTGGAGTTAAGACATTGCAGACATGTAATAGGTCAGAGAGAATCGTCACTAGAGCGAAAAAAATCATACTAACCCTTTTAAAGCAAAACCATGCAGTATTTAAATGACAGTGTAGATATTCTTCTCTTTGGAAAACAGAAAAGAAAAAAAATGCACATGGTACCAAAAGTATGTTTAGTACAGCGTTTCTCAAAGTGTGGGGTGTGCCCCACTGGTGGGAAATGTGATAGGTGGGTCATGAATGGACGCGATGAACGGGAGATTATTATTATTTAAATTTTTTTAAATACAGTTTTTGGACCTCAGGCCGGAATCGAACCTGGGTCCTCGCGGGCGGTAGTGGACTGTTATAGCCGGAGACTCGCAACGGCGATGGACTTTCACAGCACCGCAGCGGCGGTGGTACCGCTGTGGCGGTGGTACCGCTGTGGCGGCGGTACCGCTGTGGCGGCGGTACCGGCACAGCGGGGCTGTGAAAGTCTACGGCCCACCTATGCCAGAGCCAGCGGCCCACCGAAGGCAGCAGCCCACCGACGGCAGCGGCCCACCGGGAAAAATTCCGAATCTCCTGATGGCCAATCCGAGCCTGCTCACACACACACAACTGCGACCAAAATCATTGTGCAATCATACAATGCATGTGATGACTTTCAAAGAGAAAAGCAAGCACATTCGGAATAAAGTATTATTTTCTTTTTTTTTTTAAATGTTTTTCGGATTTCATATCACATAAACACCAAATCCCAAAGTGCATTGCGGCTAAACAATCCAATCACCGAGCTTAAACCATAGCTGAGGACCTTGGGTAATCAGTCCAGTGGCTGTGTATCTGTTTCCGGTTATTTTATTTTGAAATTCAGTTCCTGACCGATGCCAAAAAAGCCAGAGATTATGGAATCAAACAAATAAATAAAAACAAGGATAATTGTGTGTTATTGTTGAGTAAATAACAGTGTTATTTAGAAAATAATAACAAATTATAAGGAAAAAAAGTTTTAAAAAAAATACAGATTTCAGTATTCTGAGGCTCTGAGCCCCATTTATTTTCCTCACTGACGGCAAAAAAAGTCCGACATTAAAAACAATAATCGTGGCTTGATATTGAGTAAGAACCATAGACTGTATAAAGAACATGTTTTTATTAACCACACAGCTTCCGGTATTCCAAGACCCGACCAGACAAAAAGACGTGGCGCAGGCACGAAACACACTACCAATAGAAATACATTGATTTTAAAATCGTTCTTATGACACGAAAAAAAGGGGAAAATCGTGTTGATGAACACGAATCAATAGATTAAATGTCGTGACTATAACACGAAATGCCTTGAGAATGGGTTGGTATAATGCTGATTTAAGAATAAAATGACTGACATTTGCAACAAGTTCATATTTAGCTGTTTCTCATAGAAAACATACTTTTGTTGATCACTGGCAAATAATATACAACAAACAATTCATATCTGATCAAATCATTGACTGTACAAGATTTAAAAAATGATTTAATATGCCTATATAATGTTTGCTGTACAAGTAGCTACAAGCCTGTTTGGCTTCAGAGCTCAATCTGACGGGCTCTGCTTGCAAAAAACACAGGCAGACAGCTTCTTCAGGCACGTTACCAGACCTATGTATCATTCTGACATCCTGGTGGCACATCCGCTCATGAGACGGGTGGAGACAACGTTCCTCAGGAAGACAGAGATGGATCCAAAGCCTGGACAAGCACCATTGTTGTCACCTGGGTGTGACCTGTCTTCTTTCGCCTGCAACCCTGTCAGGGCACTGGACGTTTGGCCTCTTTCATCTACATTAATGATGTCTTCGTGCAGCCTGGCTCACTCTGATCTCTTCCAAGTACATTTAGAACTTGAGTTCAAGCGTGTAATGCCGGCCAAGGCTTCTGGCTCGGGGAGTACAAATATAGGGCTTATCTGGTGTGGCCATCCGGCTGGCCAACAGAGGAGTGTTGTTGGCCTTGCTTAGGCTAGACATGCATACAAAATGTTATTTAAACTTATCTTAAATGTTTTAATTGTATTCATCCAGGATTATAGAACTGGACATGTTTTGAAAGCTTTACAGCTATGATAAATGGTTCAATTAAAAACTTCCTTGATTTTCCCTCCAAAGCTGGCTCTGCTCTACTTCCCCTCTTTACATTGTCATGCTACATGTACCCTGGCATGTGCCCAGGAATATACTTTGGTCAGTCCTCACTGAAGCCAAGCACTTCCAATTTTCAGAAACTTAAGATAAGGAAACTTTCAACGGTGAAAAAAATGTCAAGGAGACTTTTTCTTGGCTTGCTTTGAAGATTAAACCGTCAACCTCTACCATAAGTGATAGCCTGCAACCACTTGTGTGAGTTTTCAATAACTGTCTGAGATGAAGAGAAGTCCCTGATAACACGGATAGTGCTACCAACATAACTATAGGTTACTTACGTAACCCCAGTTCTCAGAGTAACATGAAGTGAGATGTCTCACTATGGGATGCGCCTCAACGCGTACTCTGTACTCGTAACAGACACCCTGAAAGGCGAACCTCAGATATTTCCTGTGTGGATAATATACTAGGATGTGGAAATACGCTTCTTTCAGGTCGAGTGATGTGAACCAGTCGTTTTGGCGCACGAGACGCAACAGAGATGTGTGAGTGAGCATTCTGAATTTGTATCTTTTGAGATATTTGTTCAGAGCCCTCAAATCTAGTATAGGCCGAATCCCATTCCCTCCCCGTTTGGGAACGAGGAAATACTTGGAATAAAAGCCGCTCTGACTCTGTTCGGAGGGTATTATAGATATAGCCTTCTTGTCTAGTAGCGAGAGGATCTCTTGCTCTAGAATATGGGCCGACTCTCCCCGGGCTTGCGAATGCAGAATGCTCGAAAAGTGAGGGGGGGTGACAGCGAATTGGAGTCTGTAACCCCGTGTTATTGTCTTGAAAACCCAAGCAGAATCTGTGAGCATCCTCCACTTTTCGCTTCTCAAAGCGAGTGGAGATGTCACATCTCTGTCGTCTGCCCTCTGTGTCTGTATCTGTTGTGTTATGGGGCCCTCTAGTGTCTGAACACGGTGGTACCCCAGGTTGACAACCCCGGTCGACACTGTGCATGCTCGTGGCAGTGATGCCTTCACAGCCCGTCCATCGTCCGCCTTCTGAGAGAGGTAGCAGCCACTCTTAGAAGGGGGGGTAGACGTCAGACTGTTTATTGTTTTTATTGTCTTTCTTTTCATTTTTATTGACTGCGCCCTTGGCTTTAAGGCGAGACACCCCAGGCAGAGATGGGGACTCGAGTCTGTGACTCGGACTCGAGTCGCACTTAAGTCGCACACACAGAGACTTCAGACTTGACTTGGACTCCTGCTCAAAAGACTTCGGACTCGACTTGGACTCGTGTTTTGGGACTCGTGAACAATCATTGTGTTTTCTATTTTTGGCGTATTAAAGGTGGGGTAGGTAAGTTTGAGAAACCGGCTCGAGATCGCTAGAATTTGAAAATACACAACCGGAGAAAATCTGCCACTTCCTCACAGAGCCCCTCCTCCAACCCACACACATGCGCACATGACCAATGAGGGCACGAGATAAGTTTGTGCCCCGATGGGAGGCTGACAGGCAGGTAGGCCATCCAGTTATTTTAGCCGGGCCGGCTATCGGGATGTTAAGAGCATTCCATGGAATATAACAAAAAGTGTATCTCGAGCCGGTTTCTCAAACTTACCTACCGCACCTTTAACATTAACATTATGGTAACACCATGGCGACAGGCCGCACACCTGCAGCTGTACCGCTTGTAATTAGGTTCAACTATAAAAACTTCGAACAAAACGCCGGTGGCACCAACAAAAGGAGCGCACACTGCAAAGTCTGCAATATTAAAATCAAGGATGCTGGTGCAACAACGTCAAATTTCATCAGGCACTTGAAAACTCACCCGGAGAGGTCAGTCACATTAACGCATATGGACGGTTAGCAAACATGTTTAGCTCAGCATCAGCTATGTAATGTTAACTTAGCTTGCTACTAGCTTTGTAACTGAATATTTGAAAAGATGAGTGAATGTTTGCTTGTCACACTTGTTTGCGTTGAATGACGTTGACATCCAACTCTTGACATGACATAAAAAAGGTCGGTAACGTTAATCATTACGTTCCGCTGCCACCATCTACTGGCTAACGTTAAACGTAGAAAAATACATAGTTACATACATACATACATCTGTCGGTTTATAGGCAGGTTACAGGTTTATTGTTGACCACGTAACGTTAATGTTACAGGTTTATCAGGTTACCATTACACTGGGTTTGAGTGAGAGGATAGAGGAATATGTTTATTTATAGTAGACTTAAAATATGTCATTAGAGACCCAGTGTAATTAAACAATACGGTTGCAGAGGTCAAATTTTAACATTTTTGTCCACTGGCCAAATGGCTAGCCTAGTGAATGTTGAAATGTTACCAGCCACTCAATAGATTGCCATTGTTATTTTTGGCTGGTGCGTGCAACATAGCCTACAGTACCAGCCACTTGCATGATTTACCAGCATTTGGCTGGTAAATAGTGTTAATGGTAGATATCTCTTTTGGAACAGGTCATGTTTTAATATCACCAGTTCAGTACAGAACAAATGTTTACTTTTAAGTACTTTTAACACAGTTTCCCTGCGGGGGATTAATAAAGTATTTGTGATACTGATTTCTGATTCTGAAGTGTTTTGCTTATAAGTTGTTTGCATTTAGCTAAAGTGTGATGTTTTTCCTCATATTGCATTGCAATAGCCTGTTTAAAGTGATCATATAACAAACAACTAATCAGTACTGATACTGTATGCTAATAGATATAGGAGTGATAATAATACAGTAAATGCTTTGAATTTCTTAGATATAGCTGTGAAGTATTCTTAACAGACTGGATAGCAGCAGACAATAGAAGGCTTATTACAACCAGAAGAGACATGAGACTTTTATTTTTTAGAGACTTGAGACTTGATCAAGTCTCACCCCACAAAGACTTGAGACTTGACTTGGACTCGTGACCAAAGACTTGAGACTTGACTTGGACTTGCAAAAAAAGACTTGTGAACATCTCTGACCCCAGGTGAATAGGGTAATTGTTTTAACTTAAAATGATCAGCTAGAAATGTCTCCAGTTAATTACTTACAATAAGGCAATTGTTTTTTGTATTACAAGTTTTCTGAAATAGCATGTTTAAATATGCAAATGATCCATTATCTCATTAAATATGCACATATTTTAACACATTTCAGGAATCGAAATCTGAACTTTGGATAAAGCCAGGTTCAAAATTCTTGTTTCATTTTGTAGTCATATTAGTATCGAAGGCTTTTACAGAAGGGATATTGGATATCTCTTTTTATCACTCCATAAATCAGAAAATACTGTCAACAGCCCTAAAATATCAATTTTCGCCATGTTTTAGGTATACAATGTTGTATAATTCAGGCTATGAATGATATATGAACAAACCCTTCTGTAAAAGCCTTCATAATATTGATAGGAATATAACTGGAAGGTTTGGTGTATCTACGTGCTACTGAAGTTGAAATTTCGAACTCAGAGTAGGAGAAAAAACTCATTTTGAGAAAACGACCTTTAAAAATTGCAGTGAGGCGCTAGCTAAACCCTCCTGTTCTTTGGATGACAGCTTGCGCCTCGACGCACTCCGTGAAGGTATTTCATGTTCGGGGTCATTTGTTTTTTGTATAACCTTGCTTCGTGCAAGTGACAATTGTTGTCGTCTTCTCTGTGAACGTTTTTTTCGCCGTTCTTTTGCTATTTTGAGATTTCAATTTCTAGCGGAAAGCTAACCAGGAAGTGTTTTAGCACACCACGTGATGCATCTGAACGAATCACGTTGTCAGAAATGTACACCAGCCAATGAGATTTCGTTTCTTGGTTTAAGACCCCTTTGTGCTTTCACGATTGGTTGCTGATACAAAGGAAATGACCATATTTTGATCCGATGCGATTGTGCAGGAGAGACACAGCTTTCCAACGATATCTCGGATGACATGGTGCACACAGCGGTCGTGGTACTTTATGTTACGTTAGAATGCTAACTTTTGGTGAATTTAGGAGAAATCTACAGACGCAAATAGACAAACTATAGTAAAATAAACACTTAAATGTGTATTTTGTACGTTTTCCTTCCAAAAGCCTGAAAGAAAACATGTTATAGAATCAAAATATCTCAAAATTGACCAGTAGGCCTACTTGAAAAACGATGTTTTTGCCTGCCGTGTGCCTGGAAACGACAGTGGAAAATGATTTATTAAAAGACAATATTGATGACATGTGTTTGTGTGACTTAAACGAGCAGCGGAGCTTGCTGTCGTTGATGTTAAGTCCATGTCCCTCATGGCGCGAACTTGAGGATGACGTTCTGACATCACTCGAGGCGGCGGGAAGATGGGGGCATGGTTGCACCCCGGAAACACATGAGCATCTAACACTGGAACGTGTTCTGGAGCTGGAGAACAGGGAACTTCCAGCTCCTTTATCGAGGAGAGGAGAGGAGGCTGTCAGGCCGCCCTCTTCTTCTTCTTCCTCTGGTGGATGAAAGTCTGGGCCGGCTGTGCCTGAGCGGCTGCTGCCGGAACCGGAGACTTTCTTGGCCAGCCCGTCCTCGCCTCGTGATGGGCTGGAGACCCGGAGCGGGCTGTGGCCTCTGCTGTTTCGGGATCTTGAAACGGGCAGGACGTGAGGCAGCCTGAGCGAAGGACTGCCGCGGGGCCGTTGAAGGCGGCAGCTGGACCCTTCGGGGAAGACAAAGCTGGAGAGCCTCATCCTCCTTCTTTTTGGACTCACACCGCTGCTGCATCGAAGCTAGAGCGGAGCCAAATATGCCCTTGGGAACAATAGACATGTCCAAGACGTCCTCTTTTTCCCGGTCTGGAAGGTTCGTCAGGGTAAGCCACCTGGCTCTCTCCTGTACCACCATTATCCCCAGTGCTTTGCCCGTGGCTTGGACTGCACAGCGCTGCACACGGAGACAAATGTCCGTGATCGCTGCGATTTCGTCCCACACGGCAGGCTCAGGTTTGACCGTCATGTCCTCGCAGAGCTCCGCCTGATAGGCGGTCAGCAGCGAGGAGATGTTGCGCGCCCTGGCGGACAAAGCTGCGGCTTTATAGGCTAATTCGGTCATTGCTGACTGGAAGCGGTCTGCCTTTGCCGGTAGCGTGGGGTTCCTGCTTGGTGCCGAAGCCAGCCGCGGTTGGAGGTGGGCTGCCACCAGCGGCTCCATGGGCGGCATACGGAGCAGGCCGAGCTTCTCCATGCCGTCACAGTCCAAAGAGGAGGCACCCTGGATTGGGGCCTTGTTGCTGAAAGGGCGGTCTCTCCACGAGACCGACACCTCGTCCAGCATCTCTGGAAAGACTAGGAGAAGCTGCTTCCTCATCCTCGCTGCTTGGGGCAAGTTCTTCCCCTCATAGCGAGATCTGGAGGTCTCCTTGGCCACTTCAGGCCAGGGGATGTCCAGCCTGGACGCAGCGCGTTGGCACACGGCCTGCAAGTCCATACTGAGGCAGGGCGAAGCTGGTGTGCTTTCGCCCGGGGAGCAGACATCACCTCCGGCTTGGCTGCCTGGGCAGATGAAACGAAAATGTCATCTTCGTGCTCATCCGAGTCGGATAAGAGGAACTCAGCGGCATCCTCTTCATCCTCCTCCATATAATCCAGCTGTAGGACATCCTCCGCGGGTGGAACCACGGTGAGGTCCAGCTGGGAGCCCCAGCCTGACACGGCGCGGGGCTCAGATTCCGTGGCTACCGCCGTTGTTGAGCCCCAGCCTGACACAGCGCGGGGCTCAATCTCCGCGGCGGTTGCCACCATGTCCCGATTGCCGGCCGCCGAATTAACGGACATGAAGGGGTCCTAGCTTGGCGCGCTTGGCGCGCTAGCCGTCGGCGGAGGCTCTTGATGGTGAAGCGGGCACAATGCCCGCACGAACTGGGGGTATCGATAGCTTCCTGGGCGTGTTCCAGCCCAAGGCAGGACGAGCAGACCTGGTGTGAGTCCGTGCTCGAGATCTTAAACCCGCAGCCGCAGAGCCAAGCCTCCGACTCCTCTGGTGTGAGGGAGAGAAGGGTCCATCCTCATTTGCCGGGGTGTCGGCGCGGAGGGACAAGCTAGTAACAGGTATGTTACCGAGAAAAGAAATCCAACCTTATCGTTATTCCGAGAGGAAAGAACGAGGGGGTAGATTTTTTTCCCAAAAAAAATATTAACTGGTGTGTTAATATCTTTCTTATCTCAGTCTCCTCTGGTGTGAGGGAGAGAAGAGTCCGTCCTCGCTCGCCATGGTGTCGGCGCGGAGGGATAAACTAGCAACAGGTATGTTACTGTTTGAAGAAAAAAATCAAACCTTACCGTTATTCCAAAAGAAAAAAACGGCGGGGCAGATTACAATATTAACTGGTGTGTTCATATTTGTTCAATTCTTCTGCAAAGCAAAAAAAGTAACCGGCAAGCGTCCGTCGACCGAATGTTAGCTTGGGTTCAGTCTGTGGACCGTTAAGCTAGCCCGGCTACTGATATTCGAGATGTGCTCTGAAGCAAGAAGAGGTGTTTGAATGACGCTGCGACGTAGCGCAAGCTACTTAAAGGGTGGGTGGATTCCCTGACGTAGACGTCAAGATCACCAGCCAATCAGGATTGGCGTAATGAGATTGATGCTTCTGTTTGCATACGCGTTGAGGTGCATCCCATAGTGAGACATCGAACGGAGTGTTATGAATGAGAACCACAGTGATCAAATTGGTCGAAAACTGAGAGCATCTGATGGACCAGTTTGCCGTGTTAACCTATGTTTGCACTTCTGCCAACAACATTTTCTGTCATTGTTCAGTAATTGAATTGACTACAGTTATTGCTACTTTAGCAGTAAAGGCAAAGGTGATACGCCAAAGCGGATATGTTGCCTTGAGACTGATATCAGTGAATGCTGTGATCCTGCCATGAATCTTAAACAGCTAAAGATAAAATATATATTTTTCTACACAGGATAAGGTCCAGGAACACAATTTGTTTGCTTATCAGTGGAAACCACAGTTCAATATATGAATACTATGTGACCACTGTGTGCAAAGTCCTTACTTTTGAGTTTGAATACTTCTAGTGTCATAAACAAGTCAACTTTTAGGTACATATTTTCAAGCTCTGTGTTGATATTACACAGAAATCCAATTCCACAGTGAGCGCTGGCCATTTCAGGCGAGTCGAAATGATAAATTATAGCTGGGGACCAAGGTCGTATGAGTCAAACATACCCAACCACCCAATTTGATGTCCTGCCACCCCATATGCTGCTTTGTTTTGTTATGCAACACAGTTCTCACAGAAGCTAATAAAAGCCCCTGAACATACAATCACACTTTTAAAGCACAACGGAACCACTGTTACATGTTGCCAACCATTGTCTGGGTTCTTCTACAAATAAGCTTTTTGTAATCTATTATTCACTCTGCTATTGCAAGGGTTAGAGGAAGGGATATTCTTTTCTTGAGTTCTTCTTTTTATTACATCTTTATTTCTATCAATTAACATTCTTAATAACTACATTTTCATTTTTTATAGTAAGCAAAAGGAATTCATTAACATTTTGCAATAGTCAATGCATATAATCACCTAGCATTATTTAACTATTTGATTTTAAATCTTATTATACTGTAATGGGATACTGCCTATTTGTGTGCATGGATAACTTAATTCTGTTGGTTTTGGGGCAGAGCCACAAAGCTACTCCCTAATGTTTATTTAGCTGCTTCCAAACACAGTGAGAGACAAAAAACATTTTATTTTTTGCTGTAAAAGTCGAGAATAATACATCTTTCTAATTTTGCTCACATGTCACTGAAAAATCAATGACATGCATGAGCCCTGAGCTCCATCAAATCTGTCAGGTCGTTTTTATTTTACTGTCAGTGGAAGTGTAAACTCTGCCTATTGCATGTTGCCAACTTGTTCCACTAATCAGTGAAATGAAACATGTTGACTGTGGCTATTAGTCTGAATTATAAGCAATTAGATCAGATCTGCACGCGTTTTCTTCAGTCCATTGGCGATCCCAACACACACTTTACCATCTGTTCTATGTCATCCTGACACAGTTTCTTAAAGAGGTTATTGTGACTGTAGGTCCACCCATTTAAAAAAGGATGAATTTATTATGAGGCACAGGAAACTTCTTCTCCTATCCACAGAACTAGCTCTAAATATTTTTGGGGATGCCACAGAATCAGATAAAGTATGATCATATTTTAATATGTTCATCATTCAAACTCCAACCTTGTTGCTGACATCTTGAAATGAACTCTATTTTCATTACTATTACTACCAAATGTGTTTTCATTAATTTTCCATTAGGTTTAATCTTACTCTTTTGTATGTATATATTTTACGTTACATTTTCTTTCTTCTTATTTTCGATGCCCTCAAAGATTCCCAGACTAGAACTAGAAATAATCCTAAAATGCTCTGCCTTTGATCGATGTGAAAATAACAGTTATGTGACACTGTATCTGACAGTGTGGGTGCAAAACAGTGCTGGAGAATCTCACCATGAAGTAAAGTATTGAGTGTTTATTAATCTAGGGGAAAGTAGATTCTGACATATAGCTCATGTTGCTCCTACAGGGACTTGCTGGCCTCCCTTTTGAAACCCGCTGCTCTAAGTCACTGGTGAAGCTTATAAAAGCCAAATAAATTCCCACCATGGCTGACCTGAAGCCACCCCGCCCCATCGCTCAATGATTTCTCTGTTAATGTTTAATACAGTGAAGCCAGTTCATTATTTACTGTGTATAAATTAGGGTCGGATACAATTGATTAACCCCCAAGCTCACAGTGCTGCCCTTTAGATGTGTATCTGCTTGGGACTAAGAGATATTGACACTGCAAGTCTCTGCTCGCTGACAAGCATGTGGCAGAAGGCAAAGTAGCTGCCACTCGGCTCAAGCGAGAAGTGTTGACAGGGAGTAGAAGAGACAAAGTCACCGGGAGCAGGTCATTCTGGTGATTACATCAGCACCGCAATCAGGGCGGGAATTGCGTTGGCAATTTTTGTATCTCTTAACCTGTTAAGCCCCGAGCCTGTTATTCAGGTTTCAGGCTCGAAAATGCTATGCCCAAAACAAATGACTATAACTTAACTTCTAAAAGTGTTAGAAGCTGGTGTCTTTGTTGCTTTGGCACCGCCGTGCGTAAGGAGGGATTGCGGCTCGCACTCACTAAATCGCCGGGCCCTGATTATTTATATGTCGGAGGTAGCAGACCTCCCAATCCTGACACTCTAACGTCTATCTTGCGCTGGCTGTCTTGGTCACCGGCAGCTCAATCCGCTGCGAACGACACCCTCCCACCTAAAAGAGTGCTGAGTCACATGTAGCGTCCTCCAACCTCGATTCACCTTTCTCCACGGCCTTTTGTCTCTCCACTGTGAGTCTCTCAGCTGTGAGTCTCTCAGCTGATTAACACACCTGTTCCCAGTTCAGTTAATCAGTGCCCATGCAGGCGCGTTCACATCACAGTAGTGATGATTCTGGGTCCGTAGCTTTAAAAAAAAAAAAAGAATTTGAACAATTCTACCCAGATACTCAGCTAAATGCTGCCGTGATGAAACGCCATATCATGTTCAAAACCACATCAAGGATTATTTCTGAAACAGTATGGAGCTCAACTGCTTTTTCTCTTGCGGGTTTACCACAAGGTGAGTTTATTTTTATATCCTGCTTGTGTACACATTCTCTCTCCAGTAGAGGTTTTGACAGAATGATTTTAATTGTATCAGACACCGAATATATAGCATTGAAAATAATTACTTTGAAAGTCATGTATCTGAATGTTTGTGCCCCGAATTTACCTATGTGAAATAAAAATCTGAAATATCTTGACACGCAATTTCAAAAGCTGAAAATCAATGTATTTGTTTCAGTGTTTGTTACGGTGTGTGTAGGAAGCAGGACCCAAATGCATATTAAAGTGACAAAAAACTCCTTTATTTCAAGGCTATACTATTAAATAAAGACTAAACAGAACACTCACCGAGGAACAAGCCATATCACAAGACGAACCGACAAAGACAGACAGAAAAACCAGAACTTAAATACCCACAATACTAATCATACAAACAAGACACAGGTGAGGAGGGAGGAGAAAACACAGGGACACCAGGTGAACACAATCGGGTAAATTAGACACACCAGGGAAACTGACAGGGAACCACAGACAGATCTAAACAAGACAAAACACAACGCAGACAGAAAACCAAAGACAGTTCTATTTCGTATATGGCTTCGCCCTCTAAGGCTATCGCTATTGGGATATCCCTCTGCGCCCCCGCGCAGCACTGAAACACTTGTAGTCCACGCCCACCCGCTAGGTGGGCCCCACTCTCGGGCCTCCTTCCGGTATAAATAGGAAGGGGGCCCGGCAATCTGCTCCCTCTTTTATTCAGCAACCAGCACAATACTGAAGCACAGGAATCAAATCATGAGCAACAATTGTGTCCATGAGTGTCCCTCATGCAAGACGGGGTACATCATGAGCTATGATTTGCACGCGATATGCGAATCCTGCCTGGGGCCAGAGCACGCGGACGCGGCTCTCAGCCAGCAGGTCGCTTGTTCGCATTGTGCTCGTCTCCCGTCGGCCGACAGGAAGCGAAGAGCGGACGCTCTAGCTGCTGTGGCTGAGGAGGACGATTGGCCCATCCAGAACAGGGACGACAGCCTGTTTCTGGAGGCGAGTGCGGGGCAGGAGTCGGACGACTCCTACCCCGTCTCCCTCCATGGCTCGCCATGCGGCTCTCCCCTCCCCCTCGGATGGGGGAGACGGGGTTGGAGCGAGATACAGGGGTGGCGGCCGAGCACGCGGTCCCCTTCTCCGTGGCCACGGCACTACCGGCGTTGGGTGGCATTGTGCTGGAGCTGCCGAAAATCATCGGCAAGCAGCAGCATGCAGAGGTCTCCCCGTTCCCCTAGGACGGGAGAGGGTGGCTCTGGATGACATGGCCGGAGTGTTTTCCCGGGTGCAGACGGGCAGGAGTGACCCGATCTGGCCGCGCTTCCCCGCCATTAGGAGGTACCAGGAAGGGGCAGCGGCGAACCCGAGGACCCTGAGGGCTCCGGTGGCCACCTTTGTTCCCTTCACTAAGGTGGAGGGATTCACAGAGGAGGGTTTTCCAACCACCCCCGCTCTGGAGCCGAGCTTGACGGCGTTCTTTGGGGTTAGCCAGGCCAACTTGATCGCCGGACGGCGCCCTATGTTGGCCTCCCCCAAGGACCAGTATGTCGCCCGCCAGGCTGACCGGGCGCACCAATGTGCGTTTCAGGCGTCTGTAGCGGCGAACAACATCGCGTTGCTGACCAACTCGGTGGTGACGCTGGTGGAGCGGACGCCTCCGCCCCCCCACCAGCAGAGAGGGGGGGTAAAAAGGGAGTGAGGTACTCTCGTTCGGCGTCTGCTCCACGAGAGCCGCCGAGGAAACAGAGCCGGCCTTGACGGTTTGGGGGGGAGTGTGAGGAAAATAAAAGAAGCTTATTTCCCAACATGTTGTCTGAGTCATCAGTTTCAAATGTGTTTCACATATCCCCCACTCTGGGTGAACCAGCTGCCTATGACCTATCGGTTAATAGCCAGCAGGGTTCGTTACAAAAGCCTACGCAATTTAATCTATCGATTAATAAGCGGCGGAGCGCAGTAACTACGCCAGCTGCCTCCAATCTATTGATTAGTAGGCAGCAGGGTTCGCTGCAGAGGCCTGGTGGTTATAACTTTTCGGTTATTAAACCACATACCTCGCGGCATTCCTCTGTCCGAGATACGCCACCTACACACGGTCACAATAAGCCCATGAGCGCCGTGGTAACGCCTCATGTGGATATCACTGCACACACCTCCACTCATCCTCTGAGCGTGTACGCGCCTCATGATGAGAGTCGGAGTGAAATGCAGCGTGTGGAGGCCTCCTCACAGCCCTTTCGCTCTAGGCCCACCTTGGGTTGCCTCACGGGCAGCGGCGGCGAGGAAACTGGCGTGGCTCGTCGTCATGACGACCACAACACATCTCGAGCATGTGCGCCCGCTCTCAGAGTGTTTCTCGGAGTGGCAGCGCGTGTGTCTGATGGACAGAGGGATGAGCAGGCTGATCAGCAGAGGGTACACCCTGCAGTTCGCCTCCCCCCCCCCACAGTCCAACGGGATACAGGAGTGTCTTGCGCTCCAAGCAGAGCTACGGGAACTTCTGTTGAAAGAGGCTATTTCCAGGGTTCCCCAAGAGGAAGAAAATCAGGTGTATTACTCCCGCTATTTTCTTATCCCGAAAAAGACGGGGGGAATGAGACCCATCCTCGACCTGTCAGCTTTCAACAAAGCAATAATGAAAAGGCCTTTTCACATGCTGACGGTCAAAAGGGTGCTAGAGTGTGTTCACCAGGGAGACTGGTTCACCTCTATAGACCTAAAGGATGCATACTTCCACGTACCCATCATCCCGCAACACAGGAAATTCCTGCGGTTTTCATTCCAGGGAATATCGTACCAGTACAACCGTCTGCCGTTCGGTTATTCCCTGGCTCCTCACACCTTTTCAAAGTGTGTAGAGACGGCATTGCAGCCGCTACACAGAGGAGGGATGAGAGTACTATTTTACCTGGACGACCTACTGTTGGCTCGCTCCAGGGAGGAAGCGGCTTTACAGACGGTATAACTCATATCGCATCTGTCAAAGCTGGGTTTCATGATAAACTGGGAAAAGAGCTGTCCTCTTCCCTCCCAGAGTATTGTTTACCTGGGGGTGGAATTGAACTCAGCCCGCATGAGAGCAGAGACGCTGACAGCTCTCCTTCGATGCGTCACGCCCCGCAGCGTGGTGACGTCACTCTCCGTGATGCGGCTGCTCGGCATGATGGCAGCAGATCACGGGGTGATTCCCCTGGGTCTCCTGCACATGAGGAGACTGCAGAGGTGGTTTATCAGCCTACGCATCGACCCCGTGCGACAGAAGAGGCGCATGGTGGTCACATCTCTGTCCGTGGGTTCAGACTTAACCTATTGGAAAAGTCCCCACGGCCTGTCAGAGGGTGTGGCCCTGGGCAGAGTTACGTCACACATCTCGGTGTTCACAGACGCATCTCTCTCAGGGTGGGGAGGAACGTGCATGTCGCAGGCAGTGGGAGGACAGTGGCCGGCTCACATGTATTTCCACATAAACGTGCTGGAATTGATCTCCGTACGGAGAGTAATTCAGCATTTTGCCCCGTTGCTGCAGAATCAGCATGTGTTGATTCTCACAGACAACAGAGCCGCGGCAGCTTATATCAATCGCCAGGGCGGTGTACGCTCAGCGCAGCTTCTGAACACAGCCAGACGACTGTTGATCTGGGCGCGCGCACACTTGCTCTCCATCAGAGCACTGTATGTGCCCGGACAATTGAACAAAGGGGCAGACCTCATGTCCAGAGGAGGTCCTCGCCAGGGGGACTGGAGCCTCCATCCCGAGCTGATCGCCCAGGTTTGGAGCCGGTTTGGGAGGGCGGAGGTGGATCTGTTCGCCGAACGCGCAATGCGCCCTCTGGTTCTCCCTCTCAGCACGGGAGCACCCCCCCCTGGGGGTGGACGCGTTCGAACATCGGCCATGGCCCAGGGGACTGCTGTACGCAGGGCCGCCCCTCCCTACAGGCCAATCACGCAGGCTGCATGGGGCCCCGCCTTGCACAGGGGGCCCCGCCCAGAGGGCCTCAGCTGCTGTGCGCAGTTCTCCGCTCAGTTCTCCGCGAGAGTGAGAGGTGAGAAGGGGTGCACGTCTGTAACCCGACACCGTTGCAATTAATTGACATCTGACCAATCACGGCTTTGATACGGCCACTAGTGCAGGTGAAGAGATGTCGGTGAAAAGACAGTTTCAGTCCGGCGCAAAAAAGAGGGGAAAAAAACAAAACATGAAGAAACTAGAGCATCACTCGAAGGTGGGTTATTGTATGAGTCAAATGTACAACTTGCGAATGTTGTATAAGTCAAATTGCCAATTGCCATATTAAAACATCAGCTGCAATTCACGACATGAAGAAGGCAGTCTCTGCATAGCATATAGGCTAATGGAGATGCAGTTATTTCCAGCATTCTTTATTTAACATTCATTGAAGTATGTTATGCCTTTGATCTGCTAATGTACAGGAGGAAGAGTGATAAACTGTCTGTCTAGTTGGCTTACATAACAGTTAAAGTTTACAGCTTAAAAAACATGGAGCATTTTTTCCCCTTTTATTCATTTTTATGTCAATTTGCACATTTCATGAGCATGTCATAAGCATGTTTTGTCTTAACTATATTACAACTAAATTATAATAAAATAATATAGTATTTATATTATTGAATTGATTATGATTATTATTATTATTATTAGAAGTAGTTTATTTGCATTAATTATATTTTAATGATGGATTTGATATGAACGAGGCGGCCGCGGCAGTTAGCAGCTAGCGGCTAGCTAGAAATTATGCTAATGTACACATAAATCATTACGTACTTTGATATTACGCTGATATCAGGATCTAGTGATATCCAAGCAACAGAGCTTCATTTAGCATGATACCTTTGTGGGTTGTACATGAAACCACTTGGTAATATACAAATATATATGTATTTTGAGTTATGATCAATTGTGATTTAAATATGTATCTAAAAAGTAAAGCTGATGATGGATTACGGTGGTGGGGTTAAAATAACAATAGCCTATTTCTCTTTGAAATGTGATGAAGTAAAAGGATAGTAACTGTGATTATTCATGTTAAGTACCCCACAAGTAACTAACACATATAGTACTTGAAGGAAAGGTGTAAAATGTTTCCATAAATACCAATAGCACACTCTACAACACAGACTATACTACCCCTTGTTGTTAAATACCAACCATGTGCAATGTATTTTTTAATTACATTTCATCGTAGAGCTTTGACTTTTTCAGCTGAATAAATATTATAACTCTAGATGGTTTTGTTCAGCATTGCCAGCTTCACTGTCGAGCTTTATGTTGTGCCCAGCATTCTCTATATATATATATATATTAATTTGATATAAAAAAAATTACACATTAAATCTAGGAGTGCAATACTTTTACAAACACTATAGTAATAATATGCTTTCATTATGACAACATCATACTATTACTATAGGAGTGTTCTTGTGTTCAAAAAACAACTACAGAAACACTATATTATACTATAGTTATACTATTTAAAATAATATAGGAATACTACAAAGATCTAGATACATAATATTACTATTGAAATAGTATAGGGCTACTATAGCTAATAAAATGGCACTACAGAAAAAACTATAGTAATACAATAGCTGGTGAAAAATACAAACTTACTAAAGGACACTATAGAACTCTTATAGTATACTATAGTAATACTATAATTCATTAATAGTTCATTTCGTAAGGGAGGTGCATACAGCAGACAGCAGTTTTCGACAGATACAGCCCACTAAAAAAATAAAATAAAATAAATATATATATATATATATATATATATATATATTAGCTGTACACTTTACAAATATAATAGTTTTTTATGGACAACTTTACCATTCAATCTCGTCCAACTGATCTTTCAGCTGTCACTCCTCGGCTCTTGGTAGTTCAGGCATTTATCAAACCTGGCAACTCCGGGCTTCCTTGCAGCTGTCAATCAAAGTCCAGTGGCTCCGCCCCAAAGTGCCAGAAACTTTTCACGCGCGTAGACAGACTCCGCGAGGCAGACACTCCCGCGAGCGAGCAAGAGGGCTGTCTCTCTCGCGAGCGAGCGCATAGCCGCTCGCGGGGGTTTAATCTGCGCGCGAGGGTCATTTTATGTGCGTGTAAAAGCACATTTTCCGCTCGTGAGCAGCTTGTTTTACGCGCTAGAATATTGACCCAAATCTGACTCCATAGTCGAACAGCACTTGAAATGGGATGGAACCACGGCAGACTGTCCAAAACTGGATTTGAAGGGGTCCACCGCGTCCCCCCCTCCCCCACCCCGTCCCCAGAACTACACATGCTGGCTATTGTGTTTCGCAACATGTTCTCTATCTTTGGCACATCTACTGGGAGTTGTAGTTTTAAAAGACGTTTCCGTATTTCCCATAATAAGAAGTTGCCAGTATTAAACTGTGTACATCCCTGGAGGTTTAGGGGATAGGAAACACTCAAATCTAAAACATATAATTAATAAATGGGTGAAAATTGCTTGTGCCCATAATGGGCAGCATTAATATATATACCCACATGCCAGCTAAGGTCAGAAGAGCTTTATTTATCAGCTGGTCTTATGTTTGTGACCCCTCCTGTTGTTAATTGATAACATTACATTACATTACATTAATTGATAAGCCTGAAACATGCACTTGTCAAGGTTCAGAGGCACATTTTGCAAATATGACAGTAGCCATCGATCAGCTTAAGATAAGATATACTTTATTGATCCCAAGTTGGAAACATTTGCGTTACATCAACATGTGTAACAGTTGTAAATATGCAGTGGTGTTTGTAAATCATTTAGTATAATCACACAAATTCTGTGTTTTATATTTAACAATTCTGTGTTCTTTATTTATTGATTGTTCAATACCTGACAAGGCCGGAGATGAAATATCTACATACATCTTATAAGAGTATAATACATATGTATAATATCAGTTAAAATAAGTGCTTCAACATAGTTAACATTGCTGGAGGTATGCACACATATTGATAGATGTCTTGTAATGCACTATTGAGGAACCTGCGACCCAAGTTTTTCATTCAATGCATAACTACACCGTTTGTGAATATGATATGTCAATAAACCTTAGAAAATCTTGAAAGGGATGTGCAAAATAGTCATATACAGTCTTTAATTAACTATTAGTAGAGAATAACGGGTAATGAATATACTTTATAGGGATCCTATTAATATCTAATAATAAAAATAATGAAATTCAATAACATGCTTTAACCACTAGGTGTCCCTTTATATCAGCTGTGCACCTTTATGGTGTAAATACAGCCTATCTACCAATTGGATCAAATATAAAAGTCAGCCGAATTAGTGTTGATACTGCAAGGAGACGTATTGTGTGAAAAGAAATGTAAGATGTTGTTTAATTACTGATATATTTATGATCCACGTCACGTTTTCAGTGTTGGCGGCAGTTCCTCATGTTTGTCTAGAAGTCTTCTCATCAGGGCTCTATAAATAGAGAACTACGGCAGATATGTAATATTTAATGCAGCCGAACCGTGTATTACAATGCCGTTATGTGATGACTTTCAAAGAGAAAAGCAAGCACACTCGGAATAAAGTATTTTATTTTTTAAAAATGTTTTCGGTATGTTTCCGGTATTTGTTAATGACGATGTGCTGTGAGATGTGAGACTGGAATTGCACAGGGGAAAATAACATAACGGATTCTGTGGACCAACACTATACATTGACGGGGAAGGGGGTAGCAATAAAGATAACACCATAACAGAAATAATATCGATAGCAGCGTCCCTAGCAACCACCTTGGTAACAATGAAAACGTTCTATGGACGCAATTTCCTGAAGTAATCTTCGTAATAACTAGCAAACTAAAGATCATGTACATCCACTGCACACATAATCTGAAATAACAACTCATATTTCTCGCATCAAATGACATCAAAACGCATTTTAATGGCCAAACTAACTTTAAAATAGGCATTTTCCACCGAGAATAAAACGAAGTTCGGCCATGTTTTTTTTTTTCTGCAGGGAGAAATTTGAAGATCACGTGACGTAGACACCAGCCATTGGAATGAATGGTGAAAAAAAAACGGCGTTTGTCAAACAGAGCACATGGTGTAGTCCTAAACGATAGCTGGGGATTCTGGGTAGTGTAGTGTCTTCTGCCATCCTTTACTCCGAAAAGATATTTGTTTCTCCGAATCGAAGGGGAAAAATACAAAAGCATTGCACACAATTTAAACCAATCAATGTTGTGTAATTAACAAGGATAATCTGGTGTTTTTTAGTCGATGAGTAGTGCAGATATCACTGTAAAATCAATCGATAGTAAGGGGAATACTTACTTCCGGGTGTACAATTCTCCGTTATCCAATGGGAATGGACGCTCACATTGCCTTTAAGGGCAGCCGACACAAACGAATGCCGTGCTTCCATGAGCGTCAAATCCCGCCGCAGATGGGAATACATTGCAATCAGTTGAAAGCTATTTGCGTCCCTTTATGAAGCTGAAGGAGCCTAGCGTCACAACTGCACGCCACGGGACCCTGACCAAACGTCGCTCCTGGACGATTATGGAGTGAGAGTGTGTTGAATAATAACAGAAATGTCAAAGAGTCACATCTAATAAAAACATATATTTTAATTGTGTAGCAGTCAGTTTATAATTTTGACAGGAATGTTGAGCATTTTAAAAATGTATTTTCATGCCTCTGTTCAAGGCTTAGTCTTTCTATCTGTATAGCCAGTGGTGTAAAGTAACAAAGTTCATAAACTCAACAAGTATATATACTTGTTGAGTTTATTTGTTCTTCTACTCCACTACAGTTCAGAGGTAACTGGTGTACTTTTCCTCCACTACATGTATTTAATACCTTTAGTTACTTCACAGATGTGGATGAATGATGTGAAATATAATCAAGTGTTAAATCAGACTTTAGTTCCACCTGGAGTGAATTCACAAGCTACCCTGCAGTAGTGCGTTCACACCTGCCTTGTATAGTCCGGTTGAATCGAACACTGGTGCGTTTATCCGCTTGGTGCGGTTCATTTGGGTCGGTGTGAGCACAATCCGAGACCTCTTAAGTGAACTAAACAACCGGACTCTGGTCCGCTAAAATAGGTGGTCTCGGAGCACTTGCTTGCGAACTCTGGAGCGGTTCATTGCTGGTGTGAACGCAGTCCGCACCAAAACATAGGAAGCGTAGTATTTACGTGTCACAAGAACGCGGATATCTTCAAAATCTTTAGCTAAAGAGTCTTTTAAGACATCCGCTGTTGTTTGGTTAAAGAGTGAAGCAGAATGAAGTGTTGAACAGTGTTGTGTAAAGTAAAAATTCTCCGTCAACTACATACAAGTAAGAACACCTGTCGTCTGTGAAACGCCCCTCCTTACTGCAGAACGTCTCTCATTATGCGTTATAATGTTTTTTTAACGAATGTTTTCTGATTATATAATCATATGCGCGGGCCGCTAGTGTCTGTTGATCTCCAGATTAACAGCAGCATGAGAATAACCTGCCGAAGGTGCCGATGCTCCATGGCGGAGGCTCCGGTAGAAATTGCCGGGATTTGCGTTTTTACCCCTTTAATGTCTGACCAATGGTTGAACAGCATTTCCGTGCACATGACTTGTGTTTAAAGTTTATAGTCCGTTTGAGTTTTGCCCGTGTGAAAGCAAACCGAACCTTCTGAAAAATGAAACAATGTAACAAACTGTGGTCTGGTGCGCACCAGAGAAGCGGACTATTAGGTGTGAATGCACTTTAAATCATTCAAACTAGCTGCACCTTTATCAGCTTTGAGAACACTTTAATGATCAATCATTATAAAACATTTCATATATATTATTCTGAAATGGACCAATCTGCACAATGACTACTTTTACTGTCGCTACTTTAACTATATTTTGATGATAATACTTTTGTACTTTGACTTGAGGAACATTTTGAATGCAGGACTTTTACTGTAACAGAGTATTCCTACAATCTGGTACTTCTACTTTTACTCTCGTACAAGATCTGAGTACTTCGACTTTTACTCAAGTACAATATTTGAGTATTTCTACTTTTACTAAAGTACCAGATCTGAGTACTTCTACTTTTATTCTAGTACAATATCTGAGTACTTCTACTTTTACTCTCGTACAATATCTGAGTACTTCTACTTTTAATCAAGTACAATATCTATACTTATACCACCTATGTTTATAGCCTATGAAAAAAACTATTAGAAAACGAAGGCTAAAGCTAACGTTAGCAGATAGCGACAATGTATGCTAGTTAGCTAGCTCAACGATTCCTTAAATAATATTGCGACAGAAACATTTTTCTGTTCACATCACGCTCTGCCGCTCCGACAGGGAGCTCTGCTCTGAACACCCGAACGGTAAGGCGATATAGGTCCGCATCCATGGGTAAAGGTAAAACGTATGTTGAACACGTAACATGAACGTGCCGGGCGGCGCGGCCCCGTGGGTTAGATGCGCGTTCATAATGCAGAGGAAAATAACTCTGAGAATAACGTTATTAGCGTATTTTACAACTTGAGGACCGAATGTTTTTAATAAGGGCTATACAAACGTTCATACTGGGTAGTTTATTAATTTAAAAAAAAGTATCCAACGATTTACAGACCACTCTTTCCCAATTTAAGTCAATGGGAACAAGTGTTTCCGGGCCCAGCAACCTAACGGAAGTGTAGTACTGCCGTTTGGTCACAACGAATATTTTCCTCAGAGTCCGGCGCACTTCCTGGGGGCTTGAGGCTACCCAGACAGGATAAGCAATCGAGCCTGAATGCAGTGAAGGTATGCGTGCAATATACCAGCGGGCCAGATCGAATAGTGATTAGAAACTAGAGAATGCAATTCCTGAAGAAATTGCTAGTGGGAATGCTTTATGCTGAAAATCTGATGCTAAACTGCTATGCTGAAATGTAATGTGAAGAAGAAAGTGAAGAATTTAGATTGAAATGATACATGAACACTGGGGGCTTGAATGTGCGATGAGAGAAGAAAATAAAGTAAAATGGCTTGGAAAAGCAGCAGAATATTTGAACTGCAAACTTTTGAACTAACTTGATGGTGAATGATCTGTCGCCATGCCAACGGCATTTGATGACACCCCATAATACGCTTAGATGCGTTGATGGCTGCATCGTTACCAAACCTGTGAAGTTTTGGGCCGTTTGGAGCATTTTCACTGAACTTATGAGTAAACCGTGTTTCATGGCGAGCATTGTTGCAATTTGAAGAAATCTCAAAACTGTCCGATAGATGTCTTCATGGCTGGACTGTTAGAACACATGTGAAGTTTGAGCACTTTTTGAACATTTCCATAGGAGTCAATGTATAGTGACATCGTCTTTTATGGCGAGGGATGCATTTCCATGGAAACGGCATATGATGACACCCCATATGTGACGTAGAGCTGTTGAGGGCAGGACCATTAACCATTATCTGAAGTCTGCTACTCTGAGCATGTCAGTTGGAGTTATGACATCATCGTGTTCCATGACACAGGTGTTTATATTTGAGCTAACGACGTGTCCAGAGATGAAAGGTTTCCATGGTGATGTGCAGTAATCAGTGAGAGGAGAGCATTTTCATTGTTAATTTGTTTCATTGTTACTTCATGCCCTCAAGAGGCATTTTGTTTATTATTTTTGCTATTATTTCAAGCTACGAGATGTTTTCCTACGTTTGTCATGAAAAATTATGTCTCAGGAATGTAGGATTTGGGAATTATGGCAGTTTTTAAAAAAAATATGAAGGCAAATTTCAAGATTTCCTACACTCTAGCTGTGACATCACGCACTCTAGTTAATCTTAAAATCTGAAGAAGGCCTCTGTACCAAGGTCTGAACAATGTTTAATATCTCTAAAAGTAAGAATCAGATTTAAAAGTTGTGTTACACGAATAATGTCAGAAAGATGTGTAACATTTTAAAGTTGGAATGAGGTTTCTGAATGAAAGTATGAATGAACAGTTAGCAGTTGAAGTCACATGAAGATTTGTTGAAGTCTGAATAATTTCTTCATTGACTTCAATGGTTAAACATGTGATGAATTATGGGATGTATCTCTGGAATTATGAAAGTTATGAATGATAAAAGTAATAGCAATCGATTCCCGACCGAGCTGAATGTTTTGATGTTTGAACGGAGTTTTTGCGATGTTCAATGCGGGAGGAGAAGACCGACAAAATAACGGGTGGAATAATAAGAATGAAGAATTTCGTGCGTAGAAGAACAGATCAACACATCCTCACTCCCAGGTCGGCCTATGTTGACGTTATGTCAAGTCCCCTGTCGGCTTTTTCCAACGCAAGGGGGGGGGCCTTAGCGGCCATTTACAACGCAAGGGGGGGGCCCTTAGCGTCCATTTTCAGCTTTCCGGGATGTCCATATGCTTCTATGGACGCTCATGGAAGCACGGCGTTCGTTTGTGTCGACTGCCCTTAAAGGCAATGTGAGCGTCCATTCTCATTGGATAACGGAGAATTGTACACCCGGAAGTAAGTATTCCCCTTACTGTCGATTGATTTTACAGTGATATCTGCACTACTCATCGACTAAAAAACACCAGATTATCCTTGTTAATTACACAACATTGATTGGTTTAAATTGTGTGCAATGCTTTTGTATTTTTCCCCTTCGATTCGGAGAAACAAATGTTTTTTCGGAGTAAAGGATGGCATAAGACACTACACTACCCAGAAACCCCAGCTATCGTTTGGACTACACCATGTGCTCTGTTTGACAAACCCCGTGATAGTCCTCAAGCTCTGTGATTGGAGAGTGTGCTCCGAGGGTTACGCCGATTCTCGAACAGCACTTGAAATGGGATGGAATCACGGCAGACTGTCCAAAACTGGATTTGAACGGGTCCACCGCGTCCCCCCTCCCCCACCCCGTCCCCAGAACTACACATGCTGGCTATTCTGTGTCGCAACATGCTCTCTATCTATGGCATGTCTCTACTGGGAGTTGTAGTTTTAAAAGACGTTTTCGTATTTCCCATAATAAGAAGTTGCCAGTATTAAACTGTGTACATCCCTGAAGGTTTAGGGGATAGGAAACACTCAAATGTAAAACATATAATTAATAAATGGGTGAAAATTGCTTGTGCCCATAATGGGCAGCATTAATATATATATACACACATGCCAGCTAAGGTCAGAAGAGCTTTATTTAACAGCTGGTCTTATGTTTGTGACCCCTGTTGTTAATTGATAACATTACATTACATTACATTAATTGATAAGCCTGAAACATGCACTTGTTAAGGTTCAGAGGCACATTTTGCAAATATGACAGTAGCCATCGATCAGCTTAAGATAAGATATACTTTATTGATCCCAAGTTGGAAACATTTGCGTTACATCAACATGTGTAACAGTTGTAAATATGCAGTGGTGTTTGTAAATCATTTAGTATAATCACACAAATTCTGTGTTTTATATTTAACAATTCTGTGTTCTTTATTTATTGATTGTTCAATACCTGACAAGGCCGGAGATGAAATATCTACATACATCTTATAAGAGTATAATACATATGTATAATATCAGTTAAAATAAGTGCTTCAACATAGTTAACATTGCTGGAGGTATGCACACATATTGATAGATGTCTTGTAATGCACTATTGAGGAACCTGCGACCCAAGTTTTTCATTCAATGCAGAACTACACCATAGTTGTGTAGGCCTATATGATATGTCAATAAACCTTAGAAAATCTTGAAATCTTGAAAGGGATGTGCAAAATAGTAGTTATATACAGTCTTTAATTAACTATTAGTAGAGAATAACGAGTAATTAATATACTTTATAGGGATCCTATTAATATCTAATAATAAAAATAATGAAATTCAATAACATGCTTTAACCACTAGGTGTCCCTTTATATCAGCTGTGCACCTTTATGGTGTAAATACAGCCTATCTACAAATTGGATCAAATATAAAAGTCAGCCGAATTAGTGTTGATACTGCAAGGAGACGTATTGTGTGAAAAGAAATGTAAGATGTTGTTTAATGGCTGATATATTTATGATCCACGTCACGTTTTCAGTTCCTCATGTTTGTCTAGAAGTCTTCTCATCAGGGCTATATACATACAGAACTACGGCAGATATGTAATATTTAATGCAGCCGAACCGTGTATTACAATGCCGTTATGTGATGACTTCCAAAGAGAAAAGCAAGCACACTCGGAATAAAGTATTATTGTATTTTTTTTTTAATGTTTTCGGTCTGTTTCCGGTATTTGTTAATGACGATGTGCTGTGAGATGTGAGACTGGAATTGCACAGGGGAAAATAACGTATCTTTAGATGCGGATTTTGTTAAACTAATATGTTTGCGCTGTGGACCAACACTATACATTGACGGGGAAGGGGGTAGCAATAAAGATAACACCATTAAACAGTTACACAACATAACAGAAATAATATCGATAGCAGCGTCCCTAGCAACCACCTTGGTAACAATGAAAACGTTATGGACGCAATTTCCTGAAGTAATCTTCGTAATAACTAGCAAACTAAAGATCATGTACATCCACTGCACACATAATCTGAAATAACAACTCATATTTCTCGCATCAAATGACATCAAAACGCATTTTAATGGCTAAACTAACTTTAAAATAGGCATTTTCCATCAAGAATAAAACGAAGTTCGGCCATGTTTTTTTTTTCTGCAGGGAGAAATTTGAAGATCACGTGACGTCAAACAGAGCACATGGTGTAGTCCAAACGATAGCTGGGGATTCTGGGTAGTGTAGTGTCTTCTGCCATCCTTTACTCCGAAAACATATTTGTTTCTCCGAATCGAAGGGGAAAAATACAAAAGCATTGCACACAATTTAAACCAATCAATGTTGTGTAATTAACAAGGATAATCTGGTGTTTTTTAGTCGATGAGTAGTGCAGATATCACTGTAAAATCAATCGACAGTAAGGGGAATACTTACATCCGGGTGTACAATTCTCCGTTATCCAATGAGAATGGACGCTCACATTGCCTTTAAGGGCAGCCGACACAAACGAATGTCGTGCTTCCATGAGCGTCCATAGAAGCATATGGACATCCCGGAAAGCTGAAAATTGCCGCTAAGGGCCCCCCCCCTTGCGTTGAAAATGGCCGCTAAGGCCCCCCCCCTTGCGTTGGAAAAAGCCGACAGGGGACTTGACATAACGTCAACATAGGCCGACCTGGGAGTGAGGATGTGTTGAACAGATAGCTGGAATGCTGTTAACAGCATTCCCACTAAATTATCCTGTGGGCCGAAATTAAATCTTCCACGGGCCGGATTTGGCCCCCGGGCCTTGAGTTTGACACATGTGCAGTAGGCCAGTGTTTCTCAAACTTTTTCATACCAAGGACCATTTAACCAATAAAAAAACACTCGCGGACCACCTAACTCCACAAATATCAAAATACACATAGTTTTTCTAGAACAGATTACAAATCGCCTGAAAATGGTACAAACAAGTGGCAACATGTGGGATGAAGGTGTTGCGCTGGGCTATGAAACTTAACCTCGCTCCATTGCGGAGATATTCCGGCGAGAGTGCGAAAAACTTAAATGTATTTATTTATTTCAAATGTGAAATTTTACCAATATACTCACGGACCACTAGGGGGCACTCACGGACCACCAGTGGTCCGCGGACCACACTCTGAGAAGCACTGCTGTAGGCGATGGATGCAGATGGGAGCAATTCCCGTAGACCCTATGTTAAAATGTCCAATTTAACATCAGATATAAACATGTTTCTCGCCTGGATCCAAAAAAACATATTATGTATATAGTTAGATTCCCGCTTCATGACAACGGGACTGCTGCTCCTAGCTCTTCTGTCTCACTGCTAGCTCCGTTAGCTTCGTTAGCCCCATGATGCTACAGGGGCACAGCTCATCCGGAGAAGACTACTTAAACTCGGCCGTGTTTGTTGTGTTGGTTCCTGGTGGACTATTCGTCATGCAAATATAGGACTTATCTGCGGTTAGAATGAATGTCCATGAATGCAGTTTATTCGGTAAGTCAACCCTGCGTACTTTATGTTATGTTACTGGTGTTTTTACTAAGCTAACGTTAATTAATGTTTAGAGTTGGGTTAGCATTTGAGCAATAGGTAGCTACATCTGTGCCATACATTCCAACCTTTCCAAATCCAAAATAGGTAGGTTTGCGCACGGCAAATGTGCACGCCCAAATTAGGTAATCAGAATAAATGGAAGCCCAGTAATTACAGGTATAAACCATGGATTTAACCAGTTTAGCCCTGAGCCTGTTTTTCAGGTCTCAGGCTCGAAAATGACATTCCCAGAACAAATGACCATATCTTCCCTTCTAAAAGGGTTAAATTAATAATCTTTTTTCTCAAAGTAATGATACACCTGTGGGTTGGATGTAGAAAAGTGAGAATCAATAGAGATGTTTTTTATTTTAAAGAAAATTCAGATTGAACATAGTAAAAAACTGTAAATTATAGTGTCCGTCCAAAATATTATTGTTTACTTATAGTGAAAACTACCCTTGGATGGTAAGGTAAGGTAGACTAAAAGCTTTAGGAATTCAAAGTACAACATATAATAAGTACCCTGTATCAAGATTGATGCAAAACAAGTGACATTTGACTTTTTTAGAGAGGTTTAGCAAAAACAACTCCACCTCTGAGGTGATTTGGGTGGAAATGGGGGTTTTACCGTTTCTCTGGAACCCATTGGTCGATTTTGGTGATTGACATCTCTTTCTGACCGTTAGGGCCAATAGAATTGAAGGGGAATCTCCCCACTCACACACATGGTAAAACAAAAAGGTGGGGGCTTCTGGCTCACAGTTTTGCATGAGAGTGAAGCTGTCTCTAGCTCTGACATCTGAAAACCGAAAAGCAGGTTTATTGCTCATGGATTATCAGAAATCATTTCAAAGGGACACAGACACATTGGATTAACCTATGGATTAACTTCAGCAGCGTTGTTATCGTGTTAATGCTACCTAGCGCCATATGTTTTGATGTCTGTTCTTGTTATTATCTCCGCGAGTTCGTATAATTGAGTGATAATGAAGGGTACCCTTCGATTCTGTGTCACCTCACGATGTGAAACGATGGGTTGTTGGATGTGCAAAGATAAATAATAAGGTTTTGTGAGTGAATTTCGGTGCAGTCATCTGTTAGCATTTTTTGCTCGTTGCTAATTCAGAGGCTCAGCGTTAGCATTGTGGGGGGTTTTTTTAAACAAAAAATTAAAATGATCAGTTAGATGAGTTTCTTCCCGTTACATGGATATAAAACATTCATAGTTTATTAAATGAACATGCCCTCAGACACCGGGGTCTCTCGGGCTTAACAGGTTAACATATATTGCATAATTTTATGCATTTTTCAGAAAAAGTGGTAGTTTGGTAAACAGTGACATCAACGACATGTTTGGTCTGTAAAATGCCCGAAAAGTTAAAGAATGGGATTTAAATATCCCAAAGTCTCCACATTTTATTATATTTGTAATGTGTTTCTGGTAGAGATGTCCCGATCCGATCACGTGATCGGGGATCGGAGCCGATCACGTGATTTTCAAAAGATCGGGGATCGCAATTTTTTTTTTTTCTTTATAAAATATTTTTTCATTATTATTTAATGTTACAGAACAAAAATGACCATGTTCACGTCTTAAAGTCATCCTGAGGCCTTAGTTTTGGTTTAAAATTACACAACATCATGTATGTGTTGCTTCTTTTGGGCTTGTTTTCATAGACCTGGTTGCTTATTTCTCTCAAATCTGGCAACAGAGTGGGCGCAGTGTCTAATAGTAGCAGTAAGCTAATGAGAGGCTACGTTCAGCTGGTGACTCGGGAGTCGGGACAGAGAAAATGTCAGGAGTTTGGAAGTATTGTAAAATTGAAAGCGAAGGCAGTGTAACAGCCAGATGCAATGTTTGCAAGGCGGAGGTTCCGCGTGGTGGAAAGAACAGAGCTACGTTCAACACGACCAATCTAATATGCCACCTGAGAAAAAAACACAAACAACACGACGAGTACACAGCAGCCACTCAGGTAACGGCACTGAAACAACCGACACTTTCAGGAAAGAGAAACTGCCCCAGAACAATGAAAAGGCCAAACAAATAACAACCAAGATAGCTGAATTCATCGCGTTGGATAACCAGCCGTTATCTGTTACCTTTTTTTCTCTTAATGCATTGCATAAAGATCGGATCGGGAAAAATCGGTATCGGCAGATTGTCAAAATCAAATGATCGGAATCGGATCGGGAGCACAAGAAGGTGATCGGGACATCCCTAGTTTCTGGTCCTCTTTCTGTTGAGACAGTGTAGATGAAGGATGTGTCAGGATGTATAACTCTTGTGTGAACGTTGGATAAAGCCAGGTTCATATTCTTGTTTGATGTTGTTGACATATTAGAGTCAAAGGTTTGCACAGAGCGAAATATCTTTGTTTTGCGCCATAAATCAGAAAATACTGCATTAAAAAAGTCATTTCCTGCATTGTTCTACTGATAAAGTGTGATATAAATAATGTACAGTCTTTCTGATTGCTGTAGTTCACTAAACAGAAACATTAACGACATGTTTGGTGTTGAAAATGTCAGAAAAAGTGAAAGAATGGGAGATAAATATCCCCAAATCTCAAAATTGTATTTTATTGTGTGTGTGTTTGTGTTCCTCTTTCAGTTGAGACACTGTAGGTGAAGGATGCTTCAGGAAAAGACCAAACACTGGATGTCTTTCAGTTGCCAACATGTGTTTTCGAGACACTGATACTAACGGGGAAATCCTGCAGGACTCAAATGCCTCGTCTCTGTTCCCTTAAACTCATTTGGGAGTGATTATTACCCATTAGCCCGGGGGTGCAGAGGAGAGGCAGCGTTACCCCCGGTCTGCACGTTGTTTCTCTTTCAGAACACAGAGGACTGTTTTTATGATGCGATCACAGACATGCTGCAAACGGTGTCCGCCAAAAGTCGAGTCCAGTGTGTATGTAGTGTCATTTTTATTTGTTATAGTTTGGGAAGATTGAAAATCGGTAGGGAAAGCCAGCTAAGTCGGTAGGCGGTAGAAACATGTCAAAAGCGGTAGACTACCGCCCAAATCGGTAGGGTTGGCAGGTATGCTGTGCTAACGATGCTATGTGTAGCATCCAAGTCAAAACGTAATAGAGAAGTGTAAAACTTTAAGTGGGATGCTACTGTATACCAAAAGGCTTCTGTGTGAGGTTGGTAAAATAAGGTGATCCTTGTACGTTAGATAGTTAGATTGCTAGTTAAGTTACTGTATGCATTGTTAAGGTTAATATAAATTCGCTATGCTCTACTATAGCATAAAATAGACTAGCTAACGTCAACGTATTGTTGAAGAGAGGCTTAGTGTATATTAAATTAACCTCACAATAAAATGTGTGTATCTTTAAAATATGAATGTCACATTTCAAGATGGTCCTTCGATATTGTAATATGGTTTGTTGAACTGGAGTTATTTATTGCAGCTAACCGCCTATCTGACGAACGAACCCAAACATTGTTGTTTTTATTAATATTATTACCAATGCCTCTTTTCATTTTATTATCATCACACTTGAGAAACAGCCTTATTGTGGCTGTAGAACGGAACATGTAACTTAAGGCCTGCATTTAAGGACGATGATTTGTTTAAATATTAGATATGACGTTATTTATGACTTCAGTGAAAATTAAGCTTTTCCATTGCATTGCATTTGTTAAATAGGTTTGTGTCTTAGCCTTACGTGTGTGATACATATAAATATGGCATATTAAAACAAATTAATTTGACTGACACATCCAAAGTAACAGTAAAATAAAAAGGACCTACACAATGATACACAATCAAACTGATAAGATACAGTATAAGGACTGTGATATCCAGCAATTTCTTAAGTATAACAATAAGATTATGACCTGTTTTTAAAAGAAGATAAAAAGTTGTTTGCATGTAAAGAAGTCTGTAACCTTACCCACACATGTAACTTTACATCTGTTTGTTCAAAGTTTCCTTAAGGTGATCCTGACAGGCTGGACCAGAGGATGAGAGACAGATCTGGACTTCTAACAGCAGAGAACTTCAGCACAGATTCCAAGCTACATAATAACTTTTTCATAATTTACAAAGAATGCATAAAGTTATTGGTTTTAAAATATAAAGTAATGACTCTAATACACTGATATATATGCCATTAAACATCACTAAATACTAGATCACCTACACATCAGTGTGTTGAGTGTGACTGTTCACATTATCTTTTCTATTAAAGTCTTTAAACACTGCCAGAGCCCATACCCGGTTCATGTTTGTGTTTACTTCCTATCTGTCTGAACACTAATGTTTGTCGCCCACAGCTGACATTATATTTACTGGGCTTCTTTCTGCCCATTGATATGACTGCACATAGTCTCTTGATCGTACTCCAACGGTCTGTTAGCGAAAAGTAGCAGACCTCTGGAATGTCCAAATTGATCAATCAGAATTTAGTATTCAACCAAGCTGTCTAATAATCATCTATAATGTTTCTCAGGGTTCTAATAATTGACCAATTATTTTGTATATCAATTTAATTGTGCAGCTCTTAAAGTGGGAGCTTATTTTGACCTTTTATAGTGCCAGGTATGGCAATCCCTTATAATTCATTAGATGATTTATATTTTTGATTTAAGGTTAAAACCTGCAAAGTAAACTAATCTTGTTAAATAAATGTAGTGGAGTAAAAAAGTAAAAGTTTGCTTCCAATTAAATGCAGTTATATCCCTAGAATTCTGCTTTCAGAGCTGTTGAGTTATCACAAAAGCTAATAATAATCAAATGCAGAGGCAGTTATGTAATGTGATAAAGAATATCAATATTTAAATAGCCTTAAAGGTACATCCGGCCCTTTTTAAGTGCTTCCATAATGCTGATAAGTTTTACACTCAGGACTTCTTTTTTATTTCGAAGTATCCAGCATATGTGATTGCTCATGTGCTGCGAAAGCTCAGTTAATATTGATTCAGCTTAATTAGGGATATCATGAGGGATTGGAAAATAATTCCTCTTATTTTTTAAGAAATTCTCTTCAACATTTATAGTAGAGGAACAGACAGATGGTAACTGATCTGAAACAATAAGTGAGCATGATCCAGACTTGGCTGCTGTTTCATTAAGGATTACATACTTATAAATTAATACATAAAGTAAAGGAAGGCGGTACTCTTACGGCCCCTACACACGGCGGCGTGCGTTGCCGCTTCAACGCTTCTGCCCATTCACTTTGAATGGGGTGACGTCACGATTCGCCGAACTGCATTGTGGGAGCAAAGCGTAGCTTCTCTCGCGGTGCTCGCTGCAAAAGTAGAGCAATGTTCTACTTTTGCCGCCTCGACGGAGGCGTCAGCCAATCAAATCCCGCATATGCTAATCTGACAGTACAAGCGCTAGCCAATCAAACCGCGTGTATGTTGGGAGAGCCAGACCGCAGTTATTTCCCATATGTCAAAAAATGGAGGAGAAAATTATCGTGGCGGTAGGGAATCACCCGGTACTATATGACCAGTCCCTCTTTACATACAGAGATACAAACCGGAGGAGCCAGGCATGGGGGGAGGTGGCAGAGACAGTGGGTGAAACTGGTAGGTTTTCGCCTGTTTGGGGAGTTTATATCCAGTGTACTTCGTTTGAATGGACAGCTAGCAAGCATAGACAGTATATTTAGCCAGCATGGATGTGGCATGAATGCTTTGCTTTGTATGTCTGGGGCGGGACATTCATGTGATTGGTTGTTGACTCCCCAAGCTCAAGACACGCCCACCGCCAAGCGGCAACGCACGCCGGCGTGTGTAGGCTCCGTTACGGCCCGTCCACACAGCGGCGTGCGTTGAAGCTTCCAACGCTTCTGCCCATTCACTTTGAATGGGGTGACGTCACTTTTAGCCGAACTGCATTTTGGGAAGCGACGTGGAGCGTTGCTGGCTTCAAAAGTTGAGCAATGTTCAACTTTTGACGCCTCGACGGAGGCGTCAGCCAATGAAATCCTGTTTATGCAAATCTGCCAGTACAAGCGCTAGCCAATCAAACCGCGTGTATGCTGGGAGAGACTACGCAGGTCATTTTCTCATATTCAAAAAAATGGAGGGAAAATTAATTATAGCGGTAGTGAATCACCCGGTGCTGTATGATCAGTCTCTGTTCATCTACCGGGATACAAACCGGAGGAGCGAGGCATGGAGGGAGGTGGCAGAGACAGTGGGTGAAACTGGTAGGTTTTCGCCTGTTTGGGGATTTTATATCCAGTTTACTTCGTTTGAACATTGCTATTGCTTTGTATGTCGGGGGCGGGAGATTCATGTGATTGGTTGTTGGTCGCGTTGCTCGCAAAAAATCCCCAAGCTTCAGACACGCCAAGCGTCAACGCACGCCGCTGTGTGGACAGGCCGTTATAAAAACAATAATCATTGCACTCAGTCACTGAAAGTTAAGAGAACTGAAGGTAGTTATAAACTGAAGTGATAGAGAATAAGAGTAAGATAAGATATGTGAATTGGTTTCCATTTTCATTTTAATCAATCAATATGGGTGATTGATTTTCTTGCCAAGACAGGTGGAAAAATAAGATTTGACCCATGTAACTGAAGCAATTAGTTTATTGACTTTATTGTAAGAAGCCATTTCTAATGAACACATGCTTTTTTTGTAAAACAACGTGCATTTGCTCTCATAGGAAACATGATGGGATGAATTTGAAAAGGACACACGGACATTTCTAAATACCCAGAGATGAGGGAATGAAGAAAAGATAATTATTTATTATAACAGATGATATGTGATTATAAAAGGCTTGACAGAAAGTATTTGGCGATTAGACTCCACGAGGAGATTTGTAATCTAAGAGTGTCTGCATCAAGATAAATCCCCTCATGGACTCCACGCTCTGGTGATGGAGGTAGATGATGTTTCCACTGAGACAGGAAGGCTGATGAAGCTGATGAATCTGCAAAGACTGAGCAGGGATGGGAGGTTGGGGGCGCGTGTCACAGCAGAATTAATGTTGGAAAGGCCATGAGAGAATCGTATTTTAAAAGAGACAGCAGCAAGATGATAACAATGCAGGTGATTGACAGCCCCAGACAATGACAGCAAGGAAATGACTATGAATGACTGTGTGAGAAGAGTGAACGGCAGGATGTATCAGAAATGAACTATAAGC
Source organism: Gymnodraco acuticeps (assembly GCF_902827175.1). NCBI lineage: Eukaryota > Metazoa > Chordata > Actinopteri > Perciformes > Bathydraconidae > Gymnodraco > Gymnodraco acuticeps. The sequence goes on from NW_022992351.1 coordinate 10,504,878, forward strand.
AATAAATCAGTGATGGATTATGTTTTATAGAATAGGGGTGGGAGAAAATATCAAAATAGAGGATCGCTATATATACACTGAACAAAAATATAAATGCAACACTTTTGTTTTTGCTCCCATTTTTCATGAGATGAACTCAAAGATCTAAAACATTTTCTATATACACAAAATAACCATTTCTCTCAAATATTGTTCACAAATCTGAAAAAATCTGTGATAGTGAGCACTTCACCTTTGCCGAGATAATCCATCCCACCTCACAGGTGTGGCATATCAAGATGCTGATTAGACAGCATGATTATTGCACAGGTGTGCCTTAGGCTGGCCACAATAAAAGGCCACTCTAAAATGTTCAGTTTTATCACACAGCACAATGCCACAGATGTCGCAAGTTTTGAGGGAGCGTGCAATTGGCATGCTGACAGCAGGAATGTCCACCAGAGCTGTTGCCCGTGAATTGAATGTTAATTTCTCTACCATAAGCTGTCTCCAAAGGCGTTTCAGAGAATTTGGCAGTAGATACAACCGCAGACCACGTGTAACCACACCAGCCCAGGACCTCCACATCCAGCATGTTCACCTCCAAGATTGTCTGAGACCAGCCACTCGGACAGCTGCTGCAACAATCGGTTTGCATAACCAAAGCATTTCTGCACAAACTGTCAGAAACCGTCTCAGGGAAGCTCATCTGCATGCTCGTCGTCCTCATTGGGGTCCCGACCTGACTCCGGTTCGTCGTCGTAACCGACTTGAGTGGGCAAATGCTCACATTCGATGGCGTCTGGCACGTTGGAGAGGTGTTCTATTCACGGATGAATCCCGGTTTTCACTGTTCAGGGCAGATGGCAGACAGCATGTGTGGCGTCGTGTGGGTGAGCGGTTTTCTGATGTCAATGTTGTGAATCGAGTGGCCCATGGTGGTGGTGGGGTTATGGTATGGGCAGGCGTATGTTGTTGTGCAGCTCCACTAAATTGGAACAGTCTGCAAACATGTTTAAAACTGAGCACTTTGGTTCCCCTGCATCATTTTAAAACTCGGCTGGGTGACATGCTGTTTGATACTCATGGTACCTGTCACTGTAAATAGAGTTTGTAAACTGTACCCTGTACATTATGTTGTATGTCATCCTTATTGTTGTTCTGTTGTTTTTATGTTACATGTGTAACTAATGTCCTGCAGGTCACCCTTGAAAAAGAGATCTTTTGATCTCAAGGGGCTTCACCTGGTTAAATAAAGGCTACAAACAAACAATGTTATGGACGACGAACACAGGTGCATTTTATTGATGGCATTGTGAATGCACAGAGATACCGTGACGAGATCCTGAGGCCCATTGTTGTGCCATTCATCCACGACCATCACCTCATGTTGCAGCATGATAATGCACGGCCCCATGTTGCAAGGATCTGTACACAATTCCTGGAGGCTGAAAACATCCCAGTTCTTGCATGGCCAGCATACTCACCGGACATGTCACCCATTGAGCATGTTTGGGATGCTCTGGATCGGCGTATACGACAGCGTGTTCCAGTTCCTGCCAATATCCAGCAACTTCGCACAGCCATTGAAGAGGAGTCGAACAACATTCCACAGGCCACAATCAACAACCTGATCAACTCTATGCGAAGGAGATGTGTTGCACTGCGTGAGGCAAATGGTGGTCACACCAGATACTGACTGGTTTTCGGACCCCCCCAATAAAACTATAAATAAAACTGCACGTTTAAGAGTGGCCTTTTATTGTGGCCAGCCTAAGGCACACCTGTGCAATAATCATGCTGTCTAATCAGCATCTTGATATGCCACACCTGTGAGGTGGGATGGATTATCTCGGCAAAGGAGAAGTGCTCACTATCACAGATTTTTTCAGATTTGTGAACAATATTTGAGAGAAATGGTTATTTTGTGTATATAGAAAATGTTTTAGATCTTTGAGTTCATCTCATGAAAAATGGGAGCAAAAACAAAAGTGTTGCATTTATATTTTTGTTCAGTGTATATATATATTTTTATATATATATATTGCTTACAGTACCACCATATGATAATAATAATAATAATAATAAACAGAAAGACTTACAATGCATTTGGACATAAGAAAAAACACATTTAATACATACAGAGAATAACATGAACTAAAAACAAGCAACTAAACACCTTATAAAGCAGAGAGAAGACCGGATATATATATATATATATATATCATTATATAATATATTATTTATTACAATACACATTGCCATATTCTTGCAGCCCTTACTGTATGAAGAATCAATTCAATGCCACCTTTGAGTATGGGAGAACTCACATGTGACACATACTGTATAAGCCCTGGGCTCCATTATTTTCTAAATCCTCATGGCTAATTTAATTATTACTGGCCTCCACATTTTACCTCTATAAAATATATATACAGTAGCTGCCGTGAGTGTCTGTTGCAAGTGAGACAGTTATTAGGAATGCTGTAACGTTGGCTGACAGAAGTGTGAAATCTGAGTCCTCTGCCCTGGTCACAGTTGAAAATCCCCATTAAGGCACAGCCAGAGAGCAAGTCCACAGATTAACAGGGAGGAGAGATGCATGGCCACAATTACCAGAGAACAGAGGGGTTCAGGGCAGAAACAAGAAGTAATGCTGTGATTATTGTGACTCATGAGACACTGCTACACCTTTTAATAAAGGTATTAATGAAATGAAGAGATATCAAGGTGAAGTGGTAATGTTGGGCGGTTCACATGCATTGCAGATATCATTACTGTCCATGGAAATGGAAAAGTGTGGCCAGGGATTTGCAGGCTCGAAATACTATACTTCTTTTCTGGTGCCCTCACAATAATTTCCCACTTTCGCTGAATTTTCCCGGGCTCTGTCTATTACCGTGAATACACTGAGGCTTATTTGTTAAAGGAAGAAACTCCCGTAGTACCAATATATATGTTTAGAGTCTGACCTGCCTCATGTACCCATCTTCTTTTATGTGTGTTTTTGTTGTCAGCATATTTTCAAGAATTGCATTTGGTTGTTTAAATGTCCTTGCCATTGGCGATCTGCAGGCCAACTATAAAAGATAATCAAAAGCCCCCATCAGGGTCAAAGGTCTGGCCTGCAGTGTTTAATTTGTACCCATTTGTTAGCGCCTTAATGCAAGCAGGTTTAGTTTTAGATTTAGTTGTTGCAAAATATGTTGAACAGATTAAAGGTGCAACATTCTGTAAAAGGTTTTAACCTGTTAAGCCCGAGAGACCCCGGTACCGGCACATCTTGCAGGAAATTGTGTCTGAGGGCATGTTCATTTAATAAACTATGAATGTTTTATATCCATGTAACGGGAAGAAACTCATCTAACTGATCGTTTTTATTTTATTTTCAAAAAAAAAGCCACATTGCTAACGCTGAGCCTCTGAATTAGCAACGAGCGAAAAATGCTAACTTACTGCACCGAAATTCACTCAAAACCTTATTATTTATCCATTCTGCACATCCAACCCATCGATCTTGTTTGTTTGTAGCCTTTATTTAACCAGGTGAAGCCCCTTGAGATCAAAAGATCTCTTTTTCAAGGGTGACCTGCAGGACATTAGTTACACATGTAACATAAAAACAACAGAACAACAATAAGGATGACATACAACATAATGTACAGGGTACAGTTTACAAACTCTATTTACAGTGACAGGTACCATGAGTATCAAACAGCATGTCACCCAGCTGAGTTTTAAAATGATGCAGGGGAACCAAAGTGCTCAGTTTTAAACATGTTTGCAGACTGTTCCAATTTAGTGGAGCTGCACAACTAAAAGCTTTCTTCCCTAAGACAGTCCTAGCACTTGGCACATTTAATAAAACAACATCATGAGATCTCAGGCAATATGTACTTTCAATTCGTCGAGAGATCAGAGAGCAGATATAAAAAGGTAGTTTACCCAACATGGCTTTGTAAATGAACATGTACCAATGACTGAGCATCCGTACAGTTAGTGAAGGCAGACCTGCCTTGGCATACAGGGTACAGTGATGAGTAAGTGCTTTATAGTTAGTAACAAATCTCAGGGCACTGTGATAGGCGGCATCTAACTTTTCCAGGCAATGGGCAGGTGCATTCATATAGATCAAATCACCATGGTCCAGCACAGGTAAAAAGGTCCCAGTGACTAGCCTTTTCCTGGCTTCAAAAGAGAAACAGGACTTGTTTCTGAAAAAGAAACCTAGTCTAACCCTCAGCTTTTTAAGCAGGTTATTGACATGAAGTTTAAAAGTAAGACAATCATCAAGCCAGATACCTAGGTATTTATAACTGGTAACCACTTCAAGTACTTGTCCTTGCATAGTAACAATATCCAAAACAGGCTCTGGTGTCTTTTTAGCTTTTGAAAATAGCATTAACTTGGTTTTATCAACATTTAAAATAAGCTTAAGTTCAGCAAGCTGAGTCTGAATAATGTTAAAAACAGCCTGTAATTTAACACCAGCCTCCTTAATGGAGGGACCTGCACAATACATCAAGGTATCATCAGCATAAAAATGTAAAGTAGCATCATCCACATTTTCACCTAAACTGTTGATATATATGGAGAATAAAAGTGGACCTAAAACAGAACCTTGAGGAACACCATTAGCAATGTTTAACCACTCAGAAGACAGCCCATCAAAGTGAACACATTGGGACCTTTCAGAGAGGTAGTTCACAAACCAACCCACTGCATGGCTGGATATGCCGATACTGAGTAACAGCTTTAAGATGCGATGATCAACGGTATCAAACGCTTTGGAAAGGTCAATAAATAGAGCTGCACAACTCTGCTTATTGTCTAAAATACTCGTAATGTCATTCACCACTTTCATTGTGGCAGTGATGGTGCTATGTTGTTTTCTGAAGCCTGACTGATGTTTAGACAGGATATAATGTTTACATAAAAACTCCTTTACCTGTTCACTCACTAGGCGTTCGAGCACCTTCGCCAGAACTGACAATTTAGAGATTGGCCTATAGTTATTTAAAATAGTTGCCTCCCCTCTGATCTGATCGTGAGATGACACAGAATCGATGGATACAGACATTATCACTCAATGATACGAACTTGCGACTTTGTAAACAAAAACAGACATCAAAACATGTGGCGCTAGGTAGCTAAAAACGCTAACATGGCTGACCTGTGTCATAGTCTGGTCAAAAGTGGTCTTCAATGGCATTAAAACGATAAAAACGCTGCTGAAGTTAATCCATAGGTTAATCCAATGTGTCTGTCCCTTTGAAATGATTTCTGATAATCCATAAGCAATAAACCGGCTTTTCCGTTTCCAGATGTCAGAGCTAGAGATAGGTTCGCTCTGAAGCAAAACTGCATGCACGAAGCCCCCACCTTTTTGTTTTACCATGTGTGTGTGTGTGGGGAAATCCTCCTTCGATTCTATTGGCTCTAACGGTCAGAAAGAGATGTCAATCAGCAAAATCGACCAAGGGGGGCCAGAGATATGGAAAATCCACCCAAATGACCCCAGAAGTGTGTTTTTTTGCTAAATCTCTATAGAAAGGTCAGATTTAACTTGTTTTGCATCAATCTTGATACAGGGTACTTATTATATGTTGTAGTTTGGATTAAAGCTTTTAGTCTACTAACCCATCATTCAAATCATTAAAAAATACTTTTTGGACGGACACTATAATTTACAGTTTTTTTACTATGTTCAATCTGAATTTTCTTTCAAATAAAAAACATCTATATTGATTCTGACTTTTCTACATCCAACTCACAGGTTTATCATTACTTTGAGAAAAAAGATTATTAATTTAACCCTTTTAGAAGGGAAGATATGGTCATTTGTTCTGGGAATGTCATTTTCGAGCCTGAGACCTGAAAAACAAGCTCAGGACTAAACAGGTTAACATCGATATATGATAGCGCCCCCCCCCCCCAACAAACACATTTAACAGAGCCTTAACTTCCTGTCTAAGTGTAAGCAAATACAATACTGACAAATAACACTAACATGTATCTCAACTCCTCTTATATACACTACACATTAAATTAACATTTCTACTCCTGTCAGTATGGATTACAATACCACACATTTTAAGGACTATACTGTATATCTGTACTTCTTCCTTTTAACTGCGTATTGTGAACCTTTGCACATTCATTGGACATTGTGACATCATTATGTAACACTAACTTCTATTGCCTAACGCTGAAACACATTGTACAGGATAGTCTAAGGGGTGGGACATTTTGGACACATCTCTAACAGGTTGATCAATCACAACAGAGCTGCCAGCTAACCAATCAGATCAGACTGCGCTCTGGTTTCAGACAGAGGGTGAAAAGAGGCGCTGCAGCACAGGCAGCATAAGAAAAATAAAGCACTTTTTGTACAATAAAGCATGTAAATATTTCACAGTAGAAGCTGTTGTGAGTCTTGAGGTTTTTACAACCCAACTCGGCTCCGCGTGTCGTTTTGGCGAGTCCTGCTTAAAATCATAACAGGAAGGAAATCAGAGAACACCAGGATACCAGTTTAAACAATAATCTGTTTTAATTATAAAAAGTAATAATGCAATGCAATATAATACAATATAATACAATATAATATACTGTAATGTAAGGAGTACTCCTGCCCTGGTTCGCGTGCTGCTTAGATCCTTCGGTCCTGGCAGGCCGAGAAGAGAGAGCGAACGCCAGGACTCAACAGGAGATATACAAGAATAAAACAGGAGGGGTTAGGTCAGCTGGTCATCTTTTTAGGTCATCTCATTGGGAGATGCAAAAGATGCTGTGTCACAGTGAATCAGCGCGTGCCAGCAGAGAACCAAACAGGCTCAGTTTGCAGCAAAACACATCTTATCATGTAGCTTATCACACAAGTCATATGTTTTTTCTTTATGAAAGCCATACTTGTTGGGAATTTAACAGTCATCATCTCATGACCTCCTCAGGACCAGCTATCCAACAAAGCTTAACTGTCTTCATACCTCCAGGCCCTCTCTGAACTTCCATCCATCCGAAGTCAGCTTACCCAGAATCAGACGGACCATTGTCTCTCTAATTGTGTGTGACCCAATCGTCTCCTGCTCTTTTAGGAGTCTTGAAATGAACGCACATACATTTCTCTCACTAACACTTAACATCCCATATATCAGGTGACATAAAAATGAATATACCAGAATTACGCTGTATTGAACTTTTTGCCATAATACTTTACATCAATTTCCACAAAGCACAAAATACAAATGTGAACCTGAAAATCAGCATAATAGGGACACTTTGATTATGTGTGAACTTACTTGGCATTAATCCGGATTCTGTGATTCTATGTATTTAAATGTTAAACATAGATATTTTAAAATCTTTAAAGATGACTGCAGAATCTCCAATTGACCATTATTGTATATGTTTTTCATTTAAAGTCCTATATTATCAAAGAGGGTTTGAAAAAAGTGGATAAATAAACACAGCCATTGGGTTACAACGCTGCCACCAGCAGCATTCTGGTCCCGTTCAGACATTCGCCCCTTCTCCGTAATTGAGGGTCGTATGTCTGCCTCATGCTTTGAAGTCACATTCATTGCTCTTCATTTCTCGTATTGTCACACTCTGTTATCCCTGTGTATTCAACGAGCTTGAGGGCGCGCGCTCGACATCATACCCCTGGGTGGCAGCTGTTGCCATCTCTATTAATGTTATCTGCTATACATGACAAGAGATATGAGACGGGGATATGATGATTAAAATCTCTCTGTTCGCTGGTGTTAAGGGGTTTCACTTTTGACCGCCTGTGAAATTGTATTTCAAAGGCGAGACATGTTGTTTTTCCCCTTTTCCCTTTGAAGCCAGTCATAATTATGTCCCCTACCTATCAGCCGGATGATGGCTGAATAGAACAGCGATGCACTGTCACATTTTTAATACATAACAGAGACAACATGGCGCCCTCGAGAAATATATAAAGACATTTTGATTCACTGAAAGAATAATAATAATAATAATAATAATAATGCATTTTATTTATATAGCGCTTTTCACAACTCAAAGACGCTTAATGCAGGTATGCAAGATGGAAGCATGAGTCATCCAGTTAGTAATAGAATTGTTAGAGTTCATCAAGCCCTCCTGCCTAAATGCATCACTAAGCCCGTTACATTCACATTTCCAGTCAAACTATTCTGCTCTACTCACAATTTACTGGATATTTTACAGTGATCGACTCAGTGCTCTTTCTTACCAGTAGGATTGTAACTGTGTGTTTTTGACTGTCTCCTAACATGTAGTAGGGCCTCTTTAACCTATGTTCGTTATAACGTTTTTTAAATGTGTTTGGTAGGAACACAAAAGCAGGGTTACTGCCAGTCCCAACAGACCTATCTGCATATTCGGTCACTATCACTCTCATTCACCAATGGTAATGTTTAGATGGATTTAGAAACTTCCCCTCGATTCTATAGAGAGTCGAAGTCCCTTCCTTTCTGCTGGAACACATGGGACCTTATTTCGGAAAAATTATTATTATTATTTTATTCATTTATTTAACAGGGACAGTGCACATTAATGAACATTTCTGTAAATGTGCCAGAGTTAGCCAATAGGCTATTTTTCATCTGTAGTCCCTGGACAGATTTTAAAAGTCAACCTAAAACACATTTCATTTTAAACAAGTAAATACAATACATTTAAAACATGCAACAGACATTACTGGGATACTTAAATAAAACAATTTAAAATACAGAACATTAAAACAAAACAATTAAAACAAAATAACATGTTAAAACACAGGCAGTGGGTTGTAAGGAGCAGCATATTGGGTCAGTGTTGGCAGAGCTGATTCCTCACTAACCATATTTTGAGTTTTGATTTAAATAAAGTGACTGGTGGACTGGTCTCTGATTGGAGGTGGGATTGAGTTCCATTGCTGAGCAGCTTTAACAGAAAATGAAGACTGACTGAAATAACTTTTTCTGAGTGGAATAATGCAATCTCCTCTCGCTGCACCTCTTGTTACCCTAGTTGCAGTTGTGCGTACAGTATGTTAATAAACTGTCTATTGAAGTCAATGGCGAGAGAAAACGTATCTTTCGATCCCGTTTGAATTGTGCCATGAATTACACATAGGCCTATGATGTTCTTAATTTTTTTTATTTCCAAGTCAAAAAAGTCACAGTTCGTCTTAAACTGCTGAAATATAAGTCTATGAAAAATACACAACTATAAAGACTACAAATCCCAGAGTCGCGTAAGTGATGTCATAACTGATGTCATAATTGTTTTCCTCCACTAAATATAAGAGATAGCTAAGATAAGATAACTTTAACAAGATGCCTGTGTTCTTTGTAACAGGTTGTAATCATACCAGCAATGGGTCTTGCTCGTTCTTCCCGACTGATGAAAGGACCAGGAGTGGCCGGATCAAGTTAGCTACCTAGCTAGTAGCAAGCACCTTAGTTAGCATTACAGCCGGCTTAGCCTTGTCATTTTTTATCAGCCTTAACATGAAGTAACATGAAGTAACCCAAAATGTTAAACAGTAAGTAGTAGTCATATTTCGTGAACTCTTTGAAGAGTAATGTCACACCGGTGTGATCATTCTATAATACACCGTTTAAGCCTGGATGCCCCCGGGGAGACATGCTAACGCTACATTAGCATCGGCGATATTTTCTACTTCATGCTATCTGCACAAATGGTTGACATTGAACATTAAAAATATCAGGCAGTTCAGGGAGAATCGAAGGAAGGCAGGCAAGCAGGCAGCTTTGCATGACATTCTTCTGGACGTGTTTCATTGTGGTGAGGGTGAGTGAATCCCTTTTTTGGCCAGACAGTAGTGACGGCCATCTTGGTGAAGTGTGTTATGCGAGACCAGAGATGTAGTTCATTGAGCGGTTTCACACAAAAAAAGTGTTACTTCACAGTTTTACGGCAATTCTTCTTTTTTTTTACTTGCAAAATTATCTTTTAAATTGACAATCATGTGTAATTCGTGGCACAATTCAAACGGGATTGAAAGACAACTTTTCTCTCGCCATTGACTTCAATACATAATTTTTCCGAAATAAGGTCCCATGGCGTGTTAGAGTTTTACTCGCTACAGGGTGTACTTTGAGGGTTTGTGACTTTGCAGACGGTTTACATGCAGAAAAAGCTACATAACACACAAGGGGACAGGTATTAACTGGAAAAGCATATGATGGGGCCTTTAAAGCAAATAGTGAAAACATCCAGCGGACGGACAGAGAAATATCAATAATTGCTAAATATAGAGTTTAATATGCAATGAAAGGTTGACTTTAGGTGAATCTGTCTGTTACTTAATGAGTAACACTGCAGGGTTTCCGCTAAGACTTTTTCTTGCCGGTCAAGTGTCCGGAAATAATTTATTTTACCGGAAAAATTCTAAACTTACCGGTAATTTAATAATAATAATGATTATCTAGCAGAGTTTCCGTTAGCAAGTCATTATCGGACTATGACCGGTAATATATGCTGATGTTTAAAACTCAGTTAATGGGGCTCATTTTTTATATTGCTTCAGTTTATAATCGTAACGGATCGAAAAGTTCTGATTCATTTTTCAATAAATGATGCGCTTCCACAAACAACAAACATCATGATTATTACATTCAAACAATTATAGTAGATGAAGTACATTATTCAAAAGTTTACATTAACTTTGGATAATAACACAGGAGAAAAAAACTGAACCTGTCTCCCTCTCCTGACAGCCGGTCCGTATCCGTCTCATGCAGCTCTCTGATCCAGTAATGAGTGACCCGACAGTTAAGAATAAACATATTTTTAACTAGTTTAGGTTGTTCCAAAGGTAGATAAAATAGCTAAGTGTGTTACGTCTAACTTGAATTGTGTGTTTTGCTCCGCTCAAAGGTCCGTTACAGCAGGCGGAGCTGCAGGTGATCATGCAGAGCTGCCTGTCTCCGTCAGCAGCAGCTGATCCTGATCTCTTTCTCTCTCTGCTTCACACACGTTTCACAAAGCTATTTATGGGATTAGTTTTGTATCATAAAGATAAATCAACACTTTCTCAGAATAAAGCAAAACTATGAGTTTAAAAGAAGAAAAAAAACTGAGTCAAGCTAAATAAAATACATTTCAAAAATAAAACTATAAATTGCAAACAAATCATTTGTGTAATCATAAGTATTTTCTTTATTTTAAAATAGGTTTTTGTTTGCAGTTGTTGTTTCTTCTTTCTCAATGATCAGACTTTTGCTCTCGCTGCAGCTTTTCTCGTTTGTGCTCCCTCATTTTTTGTTTTCAATTTTTTTTTGTGACCAACTTTTTATTGTTGTTGTTTTTTTTTTGCCCTCACAAAACTATGGAAGCCCATTTCCGCCACTTAAAAAAATGTAAATCCCCATGAAAAGTCATAATTGAGATAAAAAAGTCGAAATTATGAGATAAAAAGTCATAATGAGATAAAAAGTCATAATTATGAGATAAGAAAGTCGAAATAATGAGAAAGTCATAATTATGAGATAAGAAAGTCGAAATTATGAGAAAAAGTCATTATGAGATAAAAAGTCATTATGAGATAAGAAGTCATAATTATGAGATAAGAAAGTCGAAATAATGAGATAAAAAGTCATTATGAGATAAAAAGTCATTATGAGATAAGAAGTCATAATTATGAGATAAGAAAGTCGAAATAATGAGATAAAAAGTCATAATGAGATAAAAAGTCATAATTATGAGATAAAAAGTCATTATCAGACACTTTGTCACAACAGACAAACTAGCAGCTCTTTGGCTCGAGTTCTCCTATTTATCTTGACACGGAAATGGATTGTGAGTACATTGAGGACTACTTTAAACGTGGATTTACAACAGATGAAATACTTAATTTGCTTGCTGATTCACATGGAGTTGTACTAAGCAAACGCACCCTTGAAAGGATTTTAAGCAAGAAGCAGCTCTGGCGTCGAAAGAATAAAACCGATGTGGCTGAGGTGGCAATCTTCATTGAACAGCAATTGGAAACATCTGGTCAGTGTCATGGTTACAGATGGATGCACCAAAAATGTTGGTTACATGGAATTGTGACTGACAGAGAAACAGTGCGAATACTGCTACAGTTATTGGATGGTGAAGGTGTTGATCTGAGGTCAAGAAACAGACTGCGAAGGCGCATCTACCACAGCTGTGGTCCAAACTATGTATGGCACATTGATGGTTACGACAAGCTTAAGCCATTTGGAATTGCAATCAGTGGATGCATTGACGGGTTTTCCAGAAAGATGATATGGCTTGAAGCTTACAAAACAAACAAAGACCCGAAGATCATCGCTGGCTACTTTATTGATGCTGTTATCAATGCTGGTGGGTGCCCTGCCAGACTCAGACTTGATTTAGGAACAGAAAATGGCCATATGGCTGAAATGCAGCAGTTTTTGCATTTTTCTGAGAACCAAGCTGAAACAGACAATGTAACCTTTGGTCCAAGCACTGGAAACCAGCGTATTGAACGATGGTGGCTGACCTTGCGAAGTGAGTGTGTCCAGTTTTGGATGGACCTTTTTGACAAACTGAGTGTTGATGGCTACTTCTCAGACAACTTCCTGGACAAGTCCTTGATCCAGTTCTGCTTTCTACAAATAATACAGGTACTTGTCACATTATGAAATAAATAAATGTTGAATGTGGTGAATATTTTTAAAGAGCCACAAATGACCATGTGTAAAATAGAAATTGCCTGTTTTCCGTGGAGAGAGTGAATAATAAGTTATTTTTTCTGGCTAACAAAAATATGTGGGTATGTGGGTAGCTGTGTCAAATAAGTAGGTATTTAAGAATTGTTATAGCTGTTAAGATATAACATTAGTTGCACTGCTGCAATTTACATTTTACAGGTATTAATATGATTGTGCCAACCTACCATAGTACAACTAGAAGACACATCTCACAAATATAACAAACCATGGGTCAGGAGTATACTTGACTAAGGCAGTAATCACCACTGCCCAGTATTTGTATACATTATATTTGACTGAATATTATTTGCCTCCTAGGAAGAACTTAATGAGGTTGTATTGACTTGGAACAATCACAGAGTCCGTCAAGTCCATAACTCACGATCACCCCATGGACGTCCCTCCATATTGCATGCAGTCCCTCATCTGTATGGAGGCAGAGATTGTTTGCACCACGTGGACCTGGAGAAAGTTCAAGTCTGCCTTGATGAGTGTGTGTTCAAGGACTTCCCATGTGATGAAGATGTGTTCCATATCTGTGTGGATCTAATGTCAGAGTATAATCTGAAATTAACAAATGATGTGTTTGAAACTGTTAACCTGTATATCACACTCAGACAACTGGTGAACAATGAACTGGATCATTAACTTTCCTGGGGCAGTGTCACAATTTATATTTCAGAAATGTGTATTTGTTTCCTGTTTCATTCCATTCCAATTGAAATATATATACTGATTGCAATTGTCAGAATTATGATATACTTTAACCTGTGATGAATGAAAATATAATTGTAGCTGTTTTAAACACTAAAATACGTACCAAATATTCTCAGTACATATATTTGTATGTACACACAAACAAAGTCATGTGTTGCCCTTAGATTGACTATGTGTAAAAACAGGATACAAATATAAAAAAAAAACATGTATTAATAGAATTATTTATTCAATTATTTAAACAGATAGCATACAAAATTGCTGTTCTCATTTTGACTGCATTTTAATCTAACTTGCTACAGCATCAGCAGCCTTTAATCGTAATCCATTGATACGTTTATGAGTGGTTTAAATGCCAAACTGTCTTTTGGTAAATAACAAGAACAGCACCTGAATAGAATAGTGCTTAACAAAGGAATATATACATTGTTGTCTGAAATAACTGATTTAGACTCAGGTTATTAGTGAAGTCTAGCAATATAAACCATCAATCTTAAACTACTTCCTTAACTGAGGTATTCACAGAAAGTTATCTGCATTGAAACGTAAACATGTTCTTAAACTGAAAACAATGTTCAACAAAAGTGGCTAAAAGCAGTAAAGAAATATTGACAAGATGTTGATGCGGTGGCACTCAGTAAGGTTAAACAAGCTGTATTACTTCCTTCACAATAATCTGGAAAACCTACAAATCCTAAACGTGAACCTCTGATTGCAGTCTAGTTGCTGTAAGCTGAAATCTTTGTATCTTAGACAATATCCATTACCCACACGTTGCTATCTAAGACTTTGTTCATTTCATGTCGAAAATCTGGGTAGTGGTCGTAACTGACTGGCAACTCCAAGTAACAGCCACATGTATGAGCAACAGGTCTTCTTTGAAATCCCTGAAGTTGTGTGAAGCTGACAGTGATGCTCTTTCCTGTGAACAAATCTGATCCTGTGCAAAATCTGTGGAAAAGGGAGAGGTGCTGGGTGTCTGACTCTCTAAGATATGCACTAACATACTTGACCATTTGTTTCTCCTGGGCATTCTGTGTACTGGAGTCATTGATCTCATGATCTTTCTTGATGTTGGTTGTAGCTCTTCAAAGACTGCTGCAATCCCTTTCAGCTCTGATCTAAGAGGTGCAAGTGTGTTGTTCCACTGTTCAATCACAAAAGCAGGCTCTTGAATCAGTTTTTGGTGAGCAATCTTCTTCAAGATTTGCTCAAAGTTATCTGCTGTTGGAAGCCGCCGGCAGTTGTGGATATCCATGATTTCCAACAATTCTTCTTGGTCCACACCTTCAAAATCTGAACGACAAGATTCAAAGATCACCCGCTCAGACTCTGACACATACTTGAGAAAGCTGTCCACAAGATCACTCTCAACAAAGCCCAAAACAGCTTGCTCCAGAAGTACAGGTGAAAGTTTAACAGGAAGGTACTTCTCTTTTTGCCAGCCAAATGTGATTATTCGGCCTACACTTTCCCATTCTTGTTTACCAAAATCATGACGCAGGTATGGCACTTTGAAGCCATTTCCCATAGTGCACTGCTCATAAAAGTCATTCCAAAATTCGGACAGTATATCCCTCATAACACCTCCATCATCCACAGCTTTTTCAAGCTTTCCATCAGGAAGAATAACTTGGAAGTGAAAGTCATTCTCCATGATATTTTCCTCAGAAAACACAAGAATAAGTTCTCTGAGAATCTGTCCACGATGAAGAACAATAATTTTCTTCACTCTTTCTCTCTGATTGGCTTGTTCCTGAAACATATCAATTGAAGGAGGCATGGATGATTCAATAGACAGTTCCGTAGAGAGGCAATGTATCATCAAGACTGGAGTACTCCATCAGAGAGATGCTGTCTATGCGGAAAGTTACAATGCCACTATCATCTAAAGCACCGACATGAAACAGTGTTTCATGTTCTTGAAAACTGGATGCATCAGTTGGGTTGACTGTGGTGTAAAGAAGGGAAACACTATCACTGTTTTCATTTGCAAAAACTGTGCTGCTTCCAACAAAAATGACATCTGAAGTACTTATCTCCACCGGATCTGTTACAGATGTGTCTGTAGAGAGGTGATAGATATCAGGTCTGGCATGTGTGTTTTCACCTTCTTGAGCAGTTGCATCACTATTGTTTTACACCAGATTTATGTCACTGGCAATGTCTCTCTTCTTGGTTGTTAAATAGAAACGTAAGAGAGGTAATTTTGTCTTTTCATACAGTTCCTTGACTGTGATACTATCCTCTAATGCAGGGGTGCCCAACCTTTTTTGAACCGAGAGCTACTTTTAAAGTTGCCAGTCTGCCGAGATCTACCAGTCCAAATAGAGAGGCGTAGCCATTACTGACAGCCTACTACCAGGTAAATACACACTTCTACTTGTATAAAACTGACCTTTGTACGATTAATACTTCATAAAATACTGCAGATCCTTTATCTTACCTCTTTCTAATCTACACACATACAAGTATTTAACTGAAGTTACACAACAGTGTTGTTGATACAGAGTTGGAGTTTATTCACGCGTCACATACTACAGTGGGTAATGTTTTCAAGAAGCATTGAACAGTGCTCCCCTTTTGGGAGCGTAGGGCAGAATAGGAGGGAATTCCCTCTCGTAGCGTTTGTGCACTGTTTTGAAATGCCGCTCCTAAATTACCATTCTTCGATAAAGCCACGCTCGCATTGCAGATGAGACAGATGGACTTTGAATTGGAATAGATACAGAAATAATCATCCTCCCACTCGGAGTGAAAATTATATATTTTGGGATTTTTTGCTTCTGCCATAATTGCGGTTTTGTGTGTGTGCGGACTGTCACTCCTGTTGTCACTCCTGTTGTTGAGTGTTGACACGGACAATGTCAGCGAAATAGTGCCCACTGCCCTGCCCACCAGCCACGCCCCGACACATGGGGTCACGCCGGCCAATCACAAAGCTTTGATGCGTTCAAGTGCATTATTCTGGCACAGGAAAATTATGTTATAGGACATTAACGATAAAACAGAATATTGTTGTTCTATTTTTAGACACATCTCGCGATCGACTGGTTGTTCACCCCTGCTCTAATGAATGCCGCTGAAAGTCCGTTAAATCAATGTCAAAATCAGTAAGGCTCCCCTCTGCATTTTTTCCATCTGGAAAAAACAACTGCACAGCCTTTTCAATTAGGTTGTGTTTTGTACTGTCCTTCATGACACTCTCTTTTCTGGTCCCCCCACCCTTTTTGGTGCGTACCTGCACAAATTCCCCTTCTCTGAAATGCACCCATCCAATTTCAATCTTTCTTTGATTCTTCTGAGCATTCTTTGAAGCGGTTTGATGGTCTGTCTCAGACACATGATCACCTTTGTTTCTTGAGAGCTTTCCTCTAAGTCGCTTAAAGAGCTTTGACTTGCGACTTGTGGGTTCTTTTTCCTTCCGTCTACATTATCCAAAAACAGCCAGTCGATCACCATAGGATGGCAGATACTCTCTCAGCTGGTCATCTGTCATGAGAGTTATGACACTGGAATCCATCTAAAATGAAGAAATATATCAAGAATTCTTAGGTCAAGTGAATTAAATTACAACAATGAAAAACCTGCATACACAGCACCAGGTATTATTTTCAAAGCTCTTCCAAACTTTGGGTTTTGTAATGTTTATTTGTGAATTGTCCAAATTAAGCATTTCCTATATCAAATCAAATCAAGTGTTATTTATAGAGCAAATTTAAAAACGATTTTTGGTCGAGCCAAAGTGCTGTACATGTAATAAAGACACTTTACTACAATAACAAGAAATGTTCAGAAATATAAAAACAAAATATATATAAACTACCTTCTCCTGTTCCATTCCCTGTATGTCTTCCTCAGGCACATGTCGTGACCTTAAATAGTCAGATAGCTCGTCCATCTTGTGACAGTTGAAAAAACCTCTCCACCTCTGTTGAATGAAATGAAAGCTTAAATGTAACCTTAAATACATTTGATTTTTAAAGTTGATTTTTACAAAATCGTTTTTGTTAGTCGTTTTGGTATTCAAGCATCTTCACATTAAAGGTAGGTTGTGTAAGTTTGAGAAACCGACTCGAGTGCGCTAGAATTTGAAAATACACAACCGGAGAAAATCTGCCACTTCCTTACAGAGCCCCTCCACCAACACACACAAACGCGCACATGACCAATGAGGGCACGAGATAAGTTTGTGCACCGATGGAAGGTAGGCCGACAGGCAGTTAGGCCATCCAGTTATTTTAGCCGGGCCGGCTAAAATGATTGGTCGTGCTTTTTACAGTACTACGGCTTAGGGGTTTCACAACTACCAATATTTACTAGTCGACGCGTTTTTCAAAATAGTAGTCGACTAGTCGGTACGTCATAATAAAGACACACAAAGAGAGGTGGACAACTGTATTTTATATTGGAACTCATACAGTTACATTAAACACTGCATTTTAATTTGTGTTACATGGCTGAGTAAATAACAAACAGTAACTGGACTTAGTAAATAACAAACAGTAACTGGACTTAGTAAATAACAAACAGTAACTGGACTCACCAAAATCGACAGCAAAAAACTGTTCACTGAAATGCCACGTAAATCCAGTGCGCAACAGCGCATTGCGCAACACTTTACTCGCTATCCTCCACGATAACGTCCACCTTTCCAGGTTGTTGGTTTGCGTTGAGGAACACCAACGCATCGACATGTGAGGGAAGGAGGCTTGACCGCTTTCGGGTGACAGTGTTGCCTGCCAGGCAGTGCTTGAATTGGAATGAAAAAGGTGCCAGTACTCTAAAATCAGCAACTTTTTCAAGTCAATTTTATATATACAGCCCACAAACAAGAATTTGGCTACTATAATGCTGGTGGGTTTGTCTCTTTACTACTGTATATTTTAGAAAGGTTCACTGTACTTAATATTTTTTATGATAAGCAGCGGATATGGCTAAAGCTCAGTAAGGTCAATATTAACTGAAAATATAGCAATCAAAGTCTAGATCTTCTGCTGAAGACACATGAAGCAGAGACCTTTCAGGTGAGAGCCCCTCTGGTGGTGTTCAACATTAATGACAAGGAAACAAAGCTCTGGTCAGAAGCATTTTTTATAAAAAGCTTTAACAAAATTAAGTATTTCTGTACATTTTGAATGCAATCTAACTTTCCAACTCAGAAAACGAAAAACGAAAAAGTGCCAAAAGTCTTCTCACATGGCTGAGCTGCTTTGCAATATACTTCACCACTGAAGAATACAAATATGTATAAAGTAAACTATGATGCAATCTAACTTTCCAACCCAGAAAAATGATAAAGAGCATGAACAAAGAACATGTAAAAACAAATGCAAAATTTGCACAATCTAAAATGAGAAACTGTAACTGCAAGTAACAAAGTCTGAGCCATGGTAAAGAGTTACATTGAACACCAGGCTGATCAGATAACTCCCTGGTTGGTCTGAAGTCCTTCTATCTCCAGGATCTGTACAAATCGGCACATTATGCCAAAAGTCTTCTCACTGGGTGAGCTGCTTTGCAATATACTTCACATTGTTAGAAAAGGCTCCAGAAGGCCATGGGGACATCAGTATCAGGGGCTGGAGCTGGACAGGCTCTTTCATCAGCACTTCTCCTTCCCTTTGCCAGCCAGGACCTCACATACTGTTCCGGATTGAACTGTCCTAGTGATGGTCCATTACATTTAATGAAAACCAGGCTGGACAGTCGGCTGACAGAGAGAGCATTCCTTTTTGCAGTAAGGATATCGTTCATGCAGCTGAATGCCCGCTCACACTCACTAGTGGACACAGCGATGGTTCGGACTGCTTTCAGTAGAGGCTCCATGGCAGCAGGTGTACGGGATGCCCTGGTTTCCTTGTATTCACGAAAGCCCTGAACAGTCTCTCTTCTGTCCACTTTCAGCACTTCGCACAAACGTAGCACCTCTACGTCCCCATACTGTACGTCTAACTCCTCTTCAGGCCAACTTCCAGGATGGATAACTTTCATGTCCTGGATTAGCTGATTGTCCCGGGCCTCCCGGCCATGTAAAGGGATTTCTCTTGTGCTGACATGAGAGGAGGTTGTGGAAGTCATTCTGTGTCTCAGATTCTCTACCATACTGCGGAAAAACTGATCTGCATGAATCTGTACAAGCCTGCCATTCTCACGCAGGGCAACACCCTTGAAGGACTTCTCAGCTAGAGCTGTATGAACTGTAGTCATGTGTGGGCCAGGCATGGTGACCATGGATTCAAAAACTCGTATTTCTCGAGTTAAGAGCCTATCTGCTGTAGGCAGTGTCATCTCTCTTTTTTGGAGTTGCCGAGAGAGGTCGCTGAGCTCTGTGAGCGCATCGTACATCAGTCCCAGATTGCTGACAAACGTTGCAGATGTGAGCACATCATCCAGGCCCTTGTACTTTGCTCTGTCTCTGGAATCCCTGCTCGTGTCGTTTGCAGCATTTGTGAAGTGATCATGAAGCACTCGGTAGTTTTCCCAGACTGCTCTGACGCTCCTTTCACTTGAAGCCACCCAGCGGATGGACAAAACACGCCCTATCACCAGGATACGCTGTCCGACTGCTTGCGCACACTGCGCTAACTGCCTCTGATTTTTGGAGGAGGCATGGAACAAGGAATAGAGTTTGTCAAAAAAGATCTGGAAATGATTGAGCCCTGAGACCTCCTTGACCACATCCCCAACTGCCAGCTCTAGACGATGATTGGAGCAGTGCCACACAAACAGGCTTGGGAATTTACTACACAACTGGGTAGCAACGCCTGTTCTCTTCCCTAGCATGACTGAAGCCCCATCACATGCAAAAGAAACGAAACACTGACCTAAAAAGTCCTCATTAAAATCTCTTCCAAGACACTCCATTAACGCCTTTGTGATGTCATCAGCCGTTGTTCCATCCAACTCGATCAGCTCCCAAAAAAACGTTTCGGGCTCAGCATCAGCTAATGCTGAGCGTAGACACACAACAAGCACCGTTTTACCACTAATAGTGGTAGATTCATCGACCAAAACACAGAGTTTTCTTTGGTTTTCTGTAATGTCTTTTGCCATTTTTTTCTTCAGCTCATGAGCTATGTGGTCGATGATTTCGCCACAGGTTTTATTGGAGTGCAAAACCCTGCCCACGTTCAGCCCATTCAGTTTCTGTACATTCAAATCAATTGGCATGTCTGTGAATGGCCGGCTATGTTTGCCAATTTTATATGCCGTTCGAAAAACTCTGATAGTGGTGTCTAATTCAGACTTATGCATAGACTGCACTTGATGTTGAATAGTTTCATGTGAAGCAGATGTAAGGATGTCAGCAGCTTTTACATGGGCTTGTGATTCTTTATGTTCTTTGATTTTTTTTCTCAGGCTAGCTTGTTGTTTGCCCTTGTCAACACCGAAATGAGACACTGCACACTCACCCCATTCAGTTGACAGTTTCAGTCCTTGTCCAGTGTGTATTCCCAAAGATTTGACATCTCTGCATATCCGACATCCTAGCTTCTTATCTTTAAGAAGGAGCCATGCATTGGTCTTGCAAAAATATTGCACCTGGTCCGTTGTCCAGCAGTCAGGTGCATCGCTTTGCCCGGTGTTGGTGGTGGCAGTTGCGCCAGCAGCAGCTAACGTTAGAGGCTCTGGAGGAGGCGGCGGAGCTAGTGCTAATGCTAATGCACTAGAACTTGGAGTAGGAGGATCAACCAAAGAAAGCTCCCCATCAGACACAATTTCCAACACAGGCACAGCATTCTCTGTATTTGAAGTTTCTTCCGGCGACAACCGCTGTCTTTTTGCACTTTTATTAATCCACGCTAACATTTTAGAAATGCTAATTTGTGACGTGACTTGCTTTCCTTCTCTCGGGGGCGTGCCTGCTCTGTTCTATCACTCTACATAGCCACCCACTGGGTGGGAGTTGCACTGCATAAACACAACACACGTGCATCTAGGTATGTAAATTGTAAAGCATTAAAACATGGTTTTACTAACAGTTTTCAGTATGTTGTTACTTCGGCATTATTATTATTATTATTTTGAAACGTGTATTACTATTAAATCACGGTCAAATAGGTTAATTTTGACATAGTCGTTTCCACCACAGTATTTACATGGAGAAGATAAGCCCCGCCCCCTCTCCAGCACGTTCTGTTTGAATGACAGGAGTAAACAGCTGACAGCCGCTGTGAAACTCCAGCGGTTAGAGCGATGAGAATGTCCGTTCGGCACCTCATGACGCATCTACTGAGTACCGGGCGGCTGTATATATATATATGGATGTATAATAAGAACGGCGGGAGAGTGTTGAGTACTGGCACGGTGCATGAGTACCGGAGTACCGCCAGCATGCCGGTACTGAGCAAGAAGTGCCGGTACTCCATGGGTCAGAACCAGAAGTGCCAGTACTGCGTACCGGTGAGTACCGGCCCAATTCCAGCACTGCTGCCAGGGAAAAAACCCTCTCACTCGGGGTGGCTGGAATAGCCAGGTAGCTCCTCGAAAGCTTGGCTAAACGGGGGACGCGGTGCACGTTTTCTGCCCACCACTCCAGTGGGTTATCCATTGTGGGGATATGCAGTGTCCGCTGGCAGTAAACCCTAGCTCGCATCACTGTAGACCCGTTTTTTCTTGCTGCTCGTCTGCCTCTGTCCTGTGCTGACGCCGGTCCGTTGCTCACTGGTGCTAGCATTACTGCTAGTGCTAGCTGTCGGCAGCGAGTGTCTCATCTTCAGATGGTTGCGCATAGCAGATGTATTTTTGTTGTACTTCAGTACAGCTGTACACAACTGACACTTCACTGTGGAGTTGGTTACATCTTTGTTGAAGTACTGCCATACATAAGAATGTCGGACGTGTTTTGGAGCATTTTGCAGCACCTCGTTTAGCACGATTTTAAAAGCAATGTATTTCTACTGCCTGCAGCACGTCTTTTTCTCCGGTCGGGTCGAGGAAGACCGGAAGCTGTGTGGTTCATAAAAACATGTTCTTACTCAATATCAAGCCACAGTTATTGCTTGTATTTGAAATCGTATAATTTCGGACTTTTGTTGCCGTCTGTGAGGAAAATAAATGGGGCTCAGAGCCTCAGGATACTGAAATCTGTATTTTTTTAAATCTTTTTTTCCTTCTAATTTGTTATTCTTTTCAAAATAACACACTGTTATTTACTCACCAATAACACACAATTATCCTTGCTTTTATTTATTGGTTTAATTCCATAATCTCGGGCTTTGTTGGCGTCCGTCAGGAACTGCATTTCAAAATAAATATAACCGGAAACAGACGTAGGCATTTCGAGCGATTACCCAAGATCCTCAGCTATGGTTTTAAGCTCGCTTATTGGATGTTTTAGCCGCAATGCATGCTGGGATTTGGTGTTTATATGATATGAAATCCGGAAAACATTTAAAAAGAATAAAAGAATACTTAATTCCGAGCGCTCTTGCTTTTCTCTTTGAAAGTCATCACATAACGGCATTGTAATACACGGTTCGGCTGCATTGTATATTACAGATCTGCCGTAGTTCTTTATTTATAGAGCCCTGATGAGAAGACCTTTGGAAAAACTGAGAAAATGCCGCCGAAACTGAATACTTGACGTGGATCATAACTATATTCAACAATTAAACAACATCTTCAATTTCTCTTCACACAATACGTCTCCTTGCAGTATCAACACTAATTCGGCTGACTTTTACATTTGATCTAATTCACAGATAGGTTATATTTACACCATAACGGTGCACAGCTGATATAAAAGGACTGTAGTTTTTAAAGATATTACTAATTTTCTTTGAATGTAAGAATGTAAATACTGAGTCTGAAATAGCAATATGCTGTAAAATTATGTGAAAGCATGCATAAAACTACACATTTTCAGATGTTGTACGAAAACAAAAGTGTCCTACACTAATAATACATAATACATATTATGGCTGTGTGTACCTTGTGTGCACCGCCTAGTGGTTAAAGCACGTTATTGAATTATTGTGTTTTATTTTATTAAAAAAATATTAAGAGTACATACTTTCATACGGGGAAAGTATAAATATAGAATATAAAAAATCAAGAAGATACTATAAGTGATCTCTACAATAAAACATTTTAGTGCAGAATGTACAAAGATATTAATAGGAGGAGGTACAAAACAGAAAAACGAATTAACCTTTATTTAAACATTAAATAACAGATTAAGGTCTTCTTTTAAATAAGAAAAAAAACTTGGGGGTATCTATCTACAGATAAATATTAAGCCTGACAAAGTACTTAACGTCTAATATATTGCTTTCCTGCAATGTTAACTATGTTGACGCACTTATTTTAACTGATATTATACATATGAATTATACTCTTATGTATGTAGATAGAATAAGAAATGTGCAGAATATGACAGTTTAATGGTGGAGGTACACACATATTGATAGATGTCTTGTAATGCACTGTTGAGGAACCTGTGACCCAAGTGTTTCATTCATTGCATAACTACACCGTAGTTGTGTATATGATATGTCAATACACCTTTGAAAATCTTGAAAGGGATGTGCAAAATAGCCATAATATACAGTCTTTAATTAACTATTAGTAGAGAATAACGAGTAATGAATATACTTTATTACTCGTTTCCATTCATGTCAATTGCAGATACATGTTTAGTCTTCTCAAGCACCAACTATCAAATATCTCTCCTGATTGTTGGCACTTGACAATCACCTTACCTGAATTTTACTCAGGTGTAACTAAAGTCTGATTTAAGGGTTGTTTATATTTCACATAATTAATCAGAATCTGCAAAGTAACTCAAATAAATGCAGTGGAGTAAAAATACCAGGTTAACCTCTGAATTGTAGTGGAGTAGAATTACAAAGTAACAATGAGCTGTTATGGACACAAGCGATTTTCACCCATTTATTAATTATATGTTTTACATTTGATAACACCAATGTGTTTAATACTGGCAACTTCTAATTGTGGGAAAAACGAAAACG
Source organism: Gymnodraco acuticeps (assembly GCF_902827175.1). Lineage (NCBI taxonomy): Eukaryota > Metazoa > Chordata > Actinopteri > Perciformes > Bathydraconidae > Gymnodraco > Gymnodraco acuticeps. The sequence goes on from NW_022992351.1 coordinate 10,529,266, forward strand.
TTCAATAGAGACGTCCCATAGAACATTTTGCGAAACACAATAGCCAGCATGTGTAGTTCTGGGGGGGCGTTCGATTCCAGTTTTGGATAGTCTGGCGTGGTTTCGTTCCATTTCACACAGCTGTTTGACGCTCTGCGTAACCTTACGGGGACTGTAGTCCTAAACGATAGCTGGGGATTATGGGTAGTGTAGTGTCTTCGGCCATCCTAAACTCAGAAATGTTGACAATCGCAATGATGATCGAAATGTCCCTTATAGGCCTACGTCTGTTTCCGGTTATTTTTATTTTGAAATTCAGTTCCTGACGGATGCCAAAAAAGCCAGCGATTATGGAATTAAACCAATAAATAAAAGCAAGGATAATTGTGTGTTATTGGTGAGTAAATAACAGTGTGTTATTTTGAAAAGAATATCGAATTAGAAGGAAAAAAATATTTAAAAATACAGATTTCCGTATTCTGAGGCTCTGAGCCCCATTTATTTTCCTCACAGACGGCAACAAAAGTCCGAAATTATACGATTTCAAATAAAAGCAATAACTGTGGCTTGATATTGAGTAAGAACATGTTTTTATGAACCACACAGCTTCCGGTCTTCCTCGACCCGACCGGAGAAAAAGACGTGCTGCAGGCAGTAGAAATACATTGCTTTTAAAATCGTGCTGTGCAACACGAAAAAAAGGGGCAAATCGTGTTGGTGAACACGAATCAATAGATTAAAAATCGTGTTGGTGAACACGAAATGCCGTGAGACTGGGTTGGATGTTAAGAGCATTCCATGGAATATAACAAAAAGCGTATCTCGAGCCGGTTTCTCAAACTTACCTACCCTACCTTTAAATGTCATGTTTAAATAAGACTATAAACTATACTCCAAATTCTCCAACTAAGGAGGAAGGGGAGCATTATTTAATTTTATTAGATTTTATTGATCTTGTAATACTTAAAATAGGACTCTTGGTTATCAGATTTCCGTAAGTTGCCCTCTGATATGACAAATCCAATCTTTAAAGTGGTTAAGGGGAAATATTCACTCCTTTTGATTTCATTGTGAGGCAGCTTATGACATCGCTGAATGAAAAAGCACCTGCAGTGACTAGTTGACGATAACCTGCTGGATGTTCAACAAAATAAAGAAGCCAATGGAACTTCAATTCATGTTTTTAAAATGCAATTTTTATTAAGAAGGGAAAGTTGTTACATATATGCCATGAGCGTGTTTATTTACTTAATGCTCTGCTTTTTTTCAGAACTGTGTAGCAAAAACTGATTTGTAAAAAAGGTTTGACCCGGCTTGTATTAATATTTTATGAAACAATTAGCTATCATACTGACTTGCATGGCAACAACTTTCATTGTACGTTGATACATCTCAACAGCAAACGTTGCGTTGCATGTAAACTAACAGTTGACTATTTTTAGACTTGTTATAACATTCCCATTAGGCTTTTCCCTCTTTCATGAACATAAGTTACCTATAAGCTATACTTTAGTTGTGATTAAGACTATATTTAATATAAGGAAAAATGCAACATTTGTTCTAATTGGTCCCTACTCCTCTCCTCCTCCTTCTCCTTCTCTCTTCCTATTCCTCATCTCCTCTCCTGCTTACTCCCTCTTCCACACTTCCTCACTCTCTCCTCTTACTCTAACTCGTATATAGCTAACACACTCCTGCCCGCATTATCAAGTGCCTGACTAAGTTCTAGATTTGCCAAGTAGCCGAGATATCTATGTGTTATGATATTAGGGTCATGCAGCGTGAGATCGCTATCTGAGAGAGAGAGAGAGAGAGAGAGGGGTGGCGTGTGTGTGTGTGTGTGTGTGTGTGTGTGTGTGTGTGTGTGTGTGTGTGTGTGTGTGTGTGTGTGTGTGTGTGTGTGTGTGTGTGTGTGTGTGTGTGTGTGTGTGTGTGTGTGTGTGTGTGTGTGTGTGTGTGTGTGTGTGTGTGTGTGTGTGTGTGTGTGTGTGCGCATGCGTGCGTGTGCGTGCATGGTGCGAGAGTGAGCGATGTTTTTGGAAGTAAAACGAAGCAGCAGAAAATATAGGTCTGTGAAGTATTTTGTGTAACAAGAAGAACTAAACAAATGCAACGGCCTCCAAAGAAGAGCTCGCCTCTCTCCAGTCATTTCGATATTATTGAACCTGAAGCTTGTTGCTTCGGCCCTGGGAGACCACAGAGTAATCCCATGTTTCCTCGACTACGGTCTGGGAGCCGACAGGAAAGTTCAACACATGCATAATGAATGCTATCCATGCTATCTGACTGTACCACTTCGGTTTGGTGATGTTACTGAATAATCGCTATGGCATTAGCATTTCCCCCAGAATAGCAAACTGAAAAGCGATAAAGAACGACAGTGCAATGTACAATTAACGCATGACTTTTTAACCACTGCGTTACATGTACTATAATTAGTGATGTATGTACCATAGCTGAGATAACATTTACGGGTTAGAGTTAGGCTAGCAGCAGCAGTAAGCCTACACTATTGTTATTAGTCGCGTGAACGTTACCACAAAACTATAGGCATATATATTATAGTTCATAACAGGTAATGTCAAAGCTATGAACCGCATAGTTGTAGTTTAGCTGCAATATAGGCTATATGTAACATCTAAAATTTACAAAAGTCACCTTATTTAGGACTAGATGCCGTTTGCATGGTGGAGAGCAGCAAGGTGATGAAGGGACCTTTGAAGACAGCGCCAATGCAGCGCATGCGCACTTCTTATCTCATAATTTCGACTTTTTATCTCATAATTATGACTTTTCATGGGGATTTAAAAAATGTTAAGTGGCGGAAATGGGCTTCCATACAAACGGACTTATACAGATACAAATTATATAGACAATACAAAAAGAAAAAGAAAAAAGAAAGAAAAAAAAAAAATGTTTTGACACAAACAGTGGGCAGGACTTTCAGGGGTGTGTCCCCATTGGCTACTCAGTTTTTGAGTGACAGCCCACTACACCACAGATCATACAGTGCAACTCATGCAGCAAACTCCGGAGTCCACTCAGCCACGTGTGTGTTGGTGTCTCCTGAGGAGTTTTCATGAACATATCGGACTCATCTTATAGATTGCTGTGCATTAGACTTGTGTTGTGTAGTTTATACTTTATTCCAACTTTAAATATTTTAATACCTGAACACACTGCTGCTGTTAAATAATTTCCCAATTTGGGATTGATAAAGTGTCTGTCTACCTATTTTATAGATACAAAACACATCTATGTATTTTCAAGCTAAAGGTGATACACAATATAAACTGTATACTGTTATTTTTTCAAAGACATGTTGCATTTCAAAAGCATATTTCTATGTTTAGGACAAACAATTAAAGACTGCTTTATTAAACAGACCAGACCTAGGTTGCATACCAACACAATTAGGAACATACTCACATCTTACTATGTTGGTCTGAAGAGCTGAAGCATTCATGCACAATGGATCAAAACTGTGTTGTCTCATTCTATATCCTGTGAGAAAATTATATACATTTAGCATAAACAATTCTACACTGTAGCCTGAGGAAGATATGAATAATCAACAGGTTTGAATGGAATCTCTAACATTTTCATGTAGAATAAAGACAAAAGAGTGATTATACAAATTACATTTATTGAAATTTGAACCAGAAGATGAAGTCTCAAAGAATGTTTTAAATAAAAGGACTCAAAACAAAAGGTGGATAATAATAACATCTATTAAATGTATATGTAAAGACATTTGGTCAAATTAAATTACACTGAGCCAGTGATAACAGTAACGCCAGCGTGGATGAAGGTGTTGCAGTATAACTTGAGTCATGACAACTGGCGACATTCTATTATTTTCGTCATAGGAATCCGGGGCGTGTACATTGAGGACCCATTGTTGACTTACCATGTAGATCGCCTCGTTTGTCGTTTACGTTCATCTTTTGCTATATCTGCCTTCCTACGATCACTTTGATGCACATTCAGTACTCGTATGTGAGGTTGTGGGTGAGAGGTGGATATCGTGACGCTTACAGGAAGGTATCGAACATTACAAAGTAGGTGACTGTGTGGCTGCCCGTTCAAAATATTGCAAACTTGAATAAATCATTTAAATTATATATTTGTGTCCGACTTTCATTTGTACATCATTCTTAATGTGATGTATAGTAGCTTTGATAGCTGTCCATACCTTCAGACAGCCTAAAAGTAAAACACAAGTCGTTTATTCACAGCCCGAACGCTCATCGACATGACTGGATCACTCATGACAAGTTGTGATCAGCTCCGATTAAATTGTGATATCAATTCTGTACCTATTCTCCAGGGAGCACGTTTTTTTTATGAAATACCTGTATCCCTCTCATCACAACAAGACTCTACACTGTGCAGGAAAAACAATTACATACATGAAAATAACCTTGATGCATGGGAATGAAACACACAAACTATCTTCCGTGGCTATAGTGATGTGTCACAGTAACGGTCAACCACAGAAAAGTAAGTCCAGCGGGGCACACGTTGAATACATATAATACAGTAGTTCTATTATGCCTTTAAGCCTATACGTTTAACCCATAAGAACCCGGACCCATTTATACTTTTGGGGAAATTAAAGGGAACGTCATTTAGACTAAATAGACCACATTTCTGACAAGTAACCCCCCCTAGTGTCAAATATCTGAAATGTGACATATGTCACATTGGGCTTTAATGGTAAAGTAACTCTTATTTATAACTTCATTAATGAGGATGATTTTTTGGTTTACATTTGTTTGAACATACTTTGAATTGAATAATAAAGAATATGTTATAAATATAATTGAATCAGCTAAATTAACTGAGCATATCATAATCATATTTGTAATTGTGCATATATGTCACTCCGGGTTTACTGTGAATGTTTAGGGTTAATGTCCCGATGTGACATCAGTGTCACAGCAATATTTATGGCATTTGTTTCATATCAATTTCATCAATAAATGTTTCTGCAACAGGTTATATGTAATCAGAATCAGAAAAAAGCCGAAGACAGCTTAATGTTTAACAAATGACATGTCATGTAAGCATTTTTATTCTTAAATGGCTTGAATGTTAACTTTAGCAACAAAAAACCTTTCCAAGCTAGTTCTGTCACATGTGTTAGCCTGGCACATGGACATCTTGGACATGTTGTTATGGGAACACAAAAGCAAATGACAAGGACCATAACCCAGTAGACTGTTCAGTGTGTGTCACTTAGGGACTTCATGAGATAAAAAAGGCTAAAGCTGTATAAGGAACTTTCCAGAACATTTAAAGTTCATGTGACACCTGTGTCTAAGCAATTCTGTCTGCCTTCCGTGTTGCACCATGAGGACCCACTGATATAAAATGCTTAACTGTCTAAGTTGCAACCATGCACTCTTTGGAGGGCTAAGCGCTAGCTTGACATATTTTTGGCTTCATTTATAGAAGGAAAGACAACAGTGATAGTTATGTTTCAGAATAACATGTATTGGAAATTGTTAGAACAATCTCACTGGTCACCGACTTGAGCTTCAATCTCAGGATCCATGTATTTGTGATCAAAAGTAGGCTAATATAAAAGTAGTGTAAGTCATTACATTTCAGAGACAGTAATATTGTAATGCAACGTAGCCTATTACTTAAAAAAGACAGTAATAAGTAATGTACTGTATTACATTTTGGAAGTAATTTGCCCAACACTGCAGATGATCCAGTCATCTCGATGCTGCTTTCGGGCTGTGAATAAACAACTTGTGTTTTACTTGTAGGCTGTCTGAAGGTATGGACAGCTATCAAAGCTACTATACATCACATTAAGAACGATGTACAAATGTTTTATATGTATTCAACGTGTGCCCCGCTGGACTTACGTTTCTGTGGTTGACCGTTACTGTGACATATCAGTATAGCCACGGAAGATAGTTTGTGTGATTCATTCCCATGCATCAAGGTTATTTTCATGTAGCCTATGTAATTGTTTTTCCTGCACAGTGTAGAGTCTTGTTGTGATGAGAGGGATAAAGGTATTTCATTAAAAAAAACGTGCTCCCTGGAGAATAGCTACAGCATTTATATCACAATTTAATCGGAGCTGATCACAACTTGTCATGAGTGATCCAGTCATGTCGATGAGCGTTCGGGCTGAGAATAAACGACTTGTGTTTTACTTTTAGGCTGTCTGAAGGTATGGACAGCTATCAAAGCTACTATACATCACATTAAGAACGATGTACAAATGAAAGTCGGACACAAATATAGAATTTAAATGATTTATTCAAGTTTGCAATATTTTGAACAGGCATCCACACAGTCACCTACTTTGTAATGTTCGATACCTCCCTGTAAGCGTCACGATATCCACCTCTCACCCACAACCTCACATACGAGTACTGAATGTGCATCAAAGTGATCTTAGGAAGGCAGATATAGCAAAAGATGAACGTAAACGACAAACGAGGCGATCAACATGGTAAGTCAACAATGGGTCCTCAATGTACACGCCCCGGATTCCTATGACGAAAATAATAGAATGTCGCCAGTTGTCATGACTCAAGAGAGGCTTCTCAATACTCAAATTTCCCCTCCTCGACTCCCCTCCTCGAGACTTAGACCCGCCCACAGGAGATGCGAGCGGAGGACCGAGGAGGGGAACCGAGGAGAGAGGAGAAATGAGAACTCCTCTCCTCTGAGTGGTCATTTTAAAGAGACGTCCGTTCATTATTACGTGACAACAGCTGCATCAGCTGTCGAGTGTTTTGTCATAGCGCTGTATCTCTGTTAGATCAGCTGAACATTGTTCCCCCACATATTTACTTTGAATTCATTGAGAGTGCGGTATAATGAGACAATAACAGGCTACAGATGCGGACACACACACACACACAAATATATTTATATAAATATATACAATTTAAAGTATGAGAGCACTCTCATAATAACGTAACACAATCAGAGACTGGATATATCCCCCCCTCTCTCTGGTCGCTGAAATGGGGAATTGAAATTACGGGCCAAAAGTTGTATTTACAAGTAGGCCTGTTAAAAGTAAGCAGAGGACACCAAACCAACTGAGACCCGTCTGTCCGCCGCATTTACGCACTGTACAACACACACCTACACACTGTACCACACACACATACAGCTCCTAAAGCATAAGCCGTTGTGTATTTTATTATGTGAAGCAATGGTCTTAGAAAAATATCGACTCTTTGTTTGTAGATCTACTAAACTAAAGCAAATAAAGAGAGTAGGCCTGTTATACTGAGTGATATATATTATACACACTGCTCTGCTTTCTGCATGGACCTCACAGCTGTTCTCTCTGGAAACATCGCGACGCGATGAAAGCAGTTTCTAAAATAATATCCAGGGGATGCATGCATAGCTGTCATTGGCTGAGATAAGTCCGGCCGTGCGTCACGCCTCCACCGTTCCCGGAAATGCATCCGTGGAGGAGCCGTGGAGGAACCATCAGTGTATCCTCTGTTAGAGCTCCTCCAGAGAGCCTCCTCGACGCTCGATCCTCGGTGTGCATTTAGAGAAATTAGATGTCCTTCAAAATGGCGCGCTGAAATTCATTTCCGGGTCACTACCGGAGGACCGAGGAGTCGAGGAGGGGAAATTTGAGTATTGAGAAGCCTCTAAGTCAGTGGTCCCCAAACTAAGGCCCGCGGGCCGGGTACGGCCCGCCTCCACATTTGGCCCGGCCCCCTGAACAATACCAGAGACGCATTATGATTTTTTATTTTTTAAATTTAATTATTATTATTTTTTTTTTTTTTTTTTTATTTTTTTTCAGTCTGGCCACGCGAATCCTAGACTAGCCCCTGTCAAAATGTTGTGACCTGCTCTATCGAAATCAGTCGCATTGACCCGAAGACACCTTTTGAGTTGTATACACTGTTGGAAAGAGGATATTCCTAGCTTTCTAATGATATCAGGATTGTTTTTGTACTTCAAATATTAAGCGAAATATGTCACATTATATAATGACTGTCACCGAGTCATCATTTTGAGAAAAAAGGCCTTCAAAGTTGTCTCTTCTCTGGAATCCATCGATCTGATTGATTATTAGCGGAGCAAATGATCAAAATACTACCGAGGGAAGATATTTTCGTTTGATGGGGAAGCTCGCGAGTGTGTGTGTATGTGAGTGTGTGTGCTTGTGTAATTTTGCGTTTGTGTGTATTGTGTTTGTTTCCCGGGGAAAACACTCACGAGAAACACCGGCTGTTGTTATGCCTGCCGTTCTCCGCTTGTAATTATGCCGAAGCTTCAAAGTTGTATTTATCATCTGAAACAAGTTTAATATTCTGAAAGCCAAGACTTTGTTTAATTGAAATCAGATGAAAACAAACTGTAACGGACCCTGCAGTGTTATCTATGATTACTATACTCTTACATTCATAATTTCAGCGGAGTGAGGGGGGGGCGGCGCTGCGGAAGAGCAGATTGCGAGTGAGAAATAAATAGGAAATAAAAGTTTCATATTCTGAAAGCCAAGACTTTGTTTGTTTAAAATCAAACAAAACACCCGAACCCCGAAAAAATAGTTTTTTTTACGGAAATCCACGTTTATTTTGAGAGATTCTGCTCTGACAACTAAGCTAAACTTTTACCTGTTAAGATTGTGCACGGCACAACAGAAAGTTACAGTAATTTTCAATGGACTTTTTTTCTGTGAAGAACCCAGAGAGGGTTATTTGGTTATTATTTATTTCATAAATAGTGTTATTTATTTCATTAATAGTGTTATTATTTATTTCCTGACTTTTTTTCTATGAAGATCCCGGAAAGTGTTATTAATATTTGGTTATGTGTGGCTTTCTAGAAAACAATAAATGTTTACGTTTAGACACCCATGCGATCGTCACACTTTTTCTGTTACAAACTGACCCGGCCCCCATCAGAGAAGGGAAAAGTTATGTGGCCCTCACAGGAAAAAGTTTGGGGACCCCTGCTCTAAGTTATACTGCAACACCGGTCTTTCTTCATGCCCCCCCTCCTAGATCTAATGCTGTCCCCTCAGAGGAAGTGGGAAAACGCACGGGATAAGACCTCTGGACGCCACACTGTCTCAATGATCCACACTGTTAATATGAGAGGAAAATAAATGTTTTAGGAAATTAAAAACATGAAGTTAACAAATAAAACACAGCTCAGGGCAGGGTCGGCGTCATGGGGGGTCATTCGCGGGCCATGCCCCCCCAAATGAGTCACTGTGCCCCCCCAACGCAGGGTGGGCAAGCCTTACCACTTTGCCGTTTTTTTTTTTTTTTTAATCATAAGTGAAAACGTTTCCACTAAAGGTTGTTTGTGTGAAATACATCAGAAATAAAGAATACAAATATAAAACACAGCCTGAGGTGTGCTCACTGCTGCTCTCTGATTGGTGTGTTGCTTGACCAATGACCCCCGACTTTTGTTTTGTTATCATTACGTGGCTGAGTGTTTAGATGAAAGCCCAGTGGCGATCTGTTCATCTGTTACACTGATTATACAGTAAAGCCATCGAAAATAATATGATATACAGTACAGTACAAGTAGCCTACTTCTGGGTCTCTGTGTTTCATTCAAGCTCGGCTCTGTGTGTGTGGCACGAGCGCATTTTGTGAGAGCGCGAGCGGTAACGTGGAATGTTGTTGTTCACATCTGGTTATGCTAACGGATATAAAGAGCTGTTTCTACACCAAGGTGGAGGAGAGTCCTCTCCTGTCAGACTGAGAAGATCGTATAACCTCAGCCAGAGGTAAGGACTCTCTCAGTGTTTAGATAGTTCACTTTAGTGTAAGTTATTTCAGTGGGTCTCAAACGGTTTGGTCACCATTTATGTAAACAAGTATTTGCGAGGAACACCTTTATATGATCATTATAGTTATTTAAAAAATAAGAGAATAAGTGAAAAACGGGTATGAAATACTATAGGACAGTAACACAAGAATACAGTTTAAAGGGGAGTGATTAGTAAAATATCCATAAAGAAAAAGCAAATCTGTTTACAGTTCTGTTTCATATGGGTGCTGCTGAGAGATGTAGGCTATCCATAGATCTCTTCATTTTTGCTCTCAAAGTGCACCAGATTGATGCATTTAACTTCAATATTTTAAAAATAATCTTCCCGGGGGAGCATGCCCCCAGACCCTCCTAGAGGAGGTTAGGTCCACCCCCACCTAAAACATGTTCACATGGATAGGATACTAAATACATTTGCACACTTTGTATATGGTGGCCTATGTCCATATGTTTCTGTTTTGGTGGTCGTGCCACAACCGTGCATGTATGCACACGTTGTTAGGGAAATAATTGTCCTAGACTCCTAGATATGACGTGCATGACCAACCCTGACGTCTGTTATCTCCTTTAAGGAGATAGGCTGCTTCAGCCATGATGTTGTTGTTCCCATTCTATGACCGGGCAACCCTAGGTCACAGATGGTGTATTGTTGTGGGTACACTGGGACACTTCCTTCTCTGTGTTTGTGGACTCCAAGGTGTCTTCGAGGCCATAAGTGTCAGACGCAAGTAACTCAGTGTTCCCAACTGTTTAGGCTATCTTCTCAAATATGTTGATTACTCTCTGTGAAACCAGTTAAATGGGCTAACGAGAGAGAGGCGCTCCAGAATTGACGTGGCAACTCTACCATGCAGTCAGATCGTGGCTGCTGTGACTTGTGATGTGAATCCTCCGGCCAAAGCTCCAAATAAACCATCAGTTTTTGACATCAAAGCTCCTGCTCTTCCCGTGTCTCCTTCATGAGTCGGTGACTCCCACTGCATTGCTACACAGACATTTCCCCCACACAAGTCATAGGTGCGCTATAAAATAGCACTACACCCCTGCAATGTGTGTGAAAGACAATAGACTTTACAGCATGTTTTTTTAAATTGAAGTTGCGTTGGTGTTTGTGTGTTGGTTGTTGACAGCAGTGTGTGCCCCCCCTTGGTAAATGATTGCCCCCCCATTCGATTTGTTCTAGAGCCGACCCTGGCTCAGGGGCATCATGGACGGTAGGTTTTCCTACAAAGTTAACTCAGCCTCCATTGATTTTCATATCAAATTAGCGTGTTAATAAAATAAGCTATCATAGCTTATACTTGCATATCTAAACAGAATCATGAAAGCCTGTTGGTAGAGTCAGGCACACGAGTCCGTTTGAGTGTGTGCGCCCGGTGTCTGAAGAACGCTCACTCACTCACTCTGTAGCTAACTGTCCCTGCTATTAGGCTACTAGCTTGCATTGTTATGGATCTAAAGTTAGCAAAAGCTAACTTTCATAGCACAGCTTTTCTTTACTTCTCACTTAACACAATAAAGAAACAGACCGTATAGTACAGCACAAAGTATCAATACTTACACATATTTTCACTTGTAGTATTATAATAATTGAAATGCTGGTTCTTCTGGGGGTGTTCTATCCAAGCTGAGCTACCGCACCGCAGCTTCCTGCACTGTACAATCGCTGGAGGACTGGGCTGTAACTCAAAAACTGAGTAGCCAATGGGGACACACCCCTGAAAGTCCCGCCCACCTGGGACGTTTGTGTCAGAATCTCAAACAAAAAGTGAAGGAGCACAAATGAGAGTGCTGCAGCAAGAGCAAAAGTCTGATCATTGAGAAAGAAGAAACAAGAACTGCAAACAAAAACCTATGTTAAAACAAAGACAAAATACTTATAGTTTACATGATTACACAAATGATTTGTTTGCGACTTATAGTTTTATTTTTGAAATTTATTTTATTTTGCTTGACTTAGTTTTTTTTCTTTTAAACTCATAGTTTTGCTTTATTCTGAGAAAGTGTTGCTTTATCTTTATGATGCAAAACTAATCCCATAGCTATTTTATTGTCGGACACCTTGAAAAACTGCCAGACCAGTGAAGCCATTTTGGCGAGCATCTTTTACCGCGCACAAAGAAGTCTCATTTATTTTGCATCTGATCAGGGGCGGCGCCAGGGGGTAGCTTGGAGTTGCTATAGCAACTCCAATAATTGGCCTAGCATTAGCAACCCCATTGTTTTGTTATGAAAATGCATCTATATTAGGGCTGTCAAGTTAACGCGTAACGCTAAAAAAAAATAACGCCACTAATTATTTTAACGCGATTAACGCATGTGTATTTTTTTTTCCGGCCGCCCCGTAGTTTCAGAGCGCATCGAGTTTAAAATACCATCTACAAGCTGATGCTGACAGCCCCGCTCCTGCTGCCCGCTTGTGGCAGACCACACTTCCACGCTCACCGGCAGGCACCGACTGGCTATTGGGAGGACCGGGAGGGTGTGTGTATGTGTGGCCCGAGCGAGAGAGAGACCTTACGTGTATTGTTGTTGTTAGCATCTGGTGCTAGCTAGCTGCGCTAACGGATATAAGGAGCTGTTTAAATGAAAACAGAGGAGCAACATTTCGCCACAACTGTGCCGAGCACTTGACTTTATGCAGGCAGCCAGACGGTGGGACATTGTACGAAAAGTCAGCACACTCAGCGCGGATAGTGCGCGTAGGGTTGCCAACCGTCCCGTATTAGCCGGGACGCCCCTTATTTGAGACAAAAGGGGCGTGTCCCGTACGGGACTTTGTTTGTAAAGGGAAAAAATATATATATTTGTCTGTTTGCGCGCAATGCAGTATGTCTGGCTGCGTGCCTGTGTGTTTGTGTGCTGTATGCGAAGGGCGCTAGGACCGCTCAGTTGACAGGGCAGGCACAATGCTCGCACGTGTGGGCGGTGGGCCGCGGGCGCGGCATCATTGTTTGTGTGGCATTCCAGCCTGTTCAGTCGTGTGGGAAAATGAGCGCTGCCGGTGGAGGAGGTGATAATGAAAGAGGAGAAGAGAGAGAGGATGTGGTTCTGGGCCCTGGCCCTTCTAAAAATAAAAGACTTGTGTCTTACAACAAACAGTGGGAAGAAAAACACAGTTGGGTAAAGCCCGTGAGTGGAGATCTGTCTCGGGTCTTCTGCACCTTGTGTCGGAGGGAGTTTTCAATAGGTCACGGTGGAGAAAACGACCTGAAACAGCATGCTGGCACAGAAATGCACAAGCGAGCAACACAAAATAAAGGTGCATCAAATATAACTAAATTCTTCGGCAGTTCAACTGCAGAACAAGACAAAGTTGCTGCATGTGAGGTAACATCAGTGTATCACACAGTTAAGCATGGTTTGAGTTACACAGACCCCAAAAACATTTTCGAACCCTAGGGGCTGGCTCCCCCAAAAGAATTAAATAACATAACCCTAACCCTAAAACCGAAATAAAGTAACAAAAAAAAGTAACTAAATCCTAACTAACTAAATAAATGTTTCAATAAGACAAAGGTCCATTTATTACGGTCATTTAAACTTTTAAACAATTGCAACAAGGTTCTTAACACGAGGTTGCAAAAACAAAAATAATCTGTATTCAGCAGTTTTCATTGTTATTGTGTCTGTGCTTGACCCCTCAGAGTCGCAGTGTAAGAGCTGCACAGTTATGAATAAAGGCAGCTGCACCCTCTTTCATTCAGCATTCCCATTATTGCTTTATAAATGTCTTGCCCCCTTGTGTGTCCACTGAGGTTCGTCAGGCCCAACACATCTTCAACAAACTCCCCCTTTGCCTCATCATAAAAACTCACAAACACCAGCAACTGAGGTGTCAGTGGAGTCAGTGGACTCACCCACAGCTAAGGAAATGCACTGTGCATTTTTTATTCCATCACAAAGCTGATTAATCAAATCACCAGCCAGTATTTATGTTCTTCTGGTTGCTGTGGAATCTGAGAGCGGGATTTGCTTGATTTTACCTGTTATTTCCTCTTTTTGTTTGGTCTCCATCACTTCAGTCATGCATTCTTTTATACTTCAGTTATTATCCAGTGGAAAGTCCTTACCTACTGGCCTAGTTCAATCAAAGTGGTTACTTTATTTTGGCTGGGCAGTGTAGTTTTACACACCGTCTTAACCTCTTATTTGACTTTCTCAGGACATAAAACTGTTTTTTGGGGGCAGACCCCCTCAAAGAAAAATATATATTTACAAACGTAAGGTCATCATCTTAACAGTTGTGTATGCTCATCCGTGAGCAGAGCATCAAGTTGACATGTCTATTACAGCTGAATGCGGCGATTACCATTTTGTTCAGCAAAACGCCTCACAAACAGATCAACAGATCAACAGCTTTAGTGCGTTTTGATTCAATGCTTAGCACAGCCAAACTGACAGTCTCTTCTCTGTCAGTGTAGACCGCAAATACCTCATTCCTTCAGTGCTTGGGTCCGAAATGCTTCTCGTTTTGCGCCGTCCCGTTCAAATGAAATCGCCGCCAATCATATGTCCACGCTTGCGCCAGGACCGGGGGAGGGGTTACATGACGTGCATCTTGTGCTGCATTCACTTGCACTCGGACATTAGAGACTTTCTCTCATAAATGTCCGATGAGCCACAACTTTTCTTTCAAAACAAAGCTGCCAACTGGGGTGGCAAGGCCTATTTTTAGGGTGTCAGTTGCCACCCCGGTAGGTGAAACTAGGCTACTAGCTACAGTACAGATGGAACTAGATGAGCTGTTAACTCTCGCTCTGAATTTTTTTTTTTTAAACTCTCGCTCTGACTCAGAAAGGTTGAAATAGACGAAACACACATTTTTCCCACCCTCATTCCGCGAAGACCCGCCCTACTGTGCCTCTGATTCGCAGATTGTTTGGGAGGGGAAAACGCTGACGGGATGCTGAATGTGATTGGACCAATGCGTTGACAGACACACACAGACAGTGGAACAGTCGGATATGCAAAGCGCTGTTTGCAGTCTATGGACATAGCGGATCATTTTGACTCTTTGCGTTGTGGCGATGTCTCGCAGATAACACAGATAATACATATGAAAAGTATAATTTGCTCAGAGTCCAGAGACAGTTGTGGTTCGGTCCGGATCCGGACCGGAGTCCGGACTTTGAGGATGCCTGGCATAAAGCATATTTGTCCACTCATATGTTGATAAGAGTATTAAAAACTTGAAAAATATTCCTCTAAGGTACATTTAGAACAGATCAAAAATGTGCGATTAATTTGCGATTAACTATGGACAATCATGCGATTAATCGCGATTAAATATTTTAATCGACTGACAGCCCGAATCTATATATATTTATTAATGCTGTCAAAATTATCGTGTTAACGGCGGTAATTAATTTTTTTAATTAATTACGTTAAAATATTTAACGCATTTAACGCATTTAACGCATGTGCAGAATGGCCCGCCCCATACGTGCCACCAGTGGCAGCGCCAGGGTATGGCTGGGGTAGGCTACACCCATACCAAGAAATGGCTTAGCCCCACCATGAAAAATGATGTTAAAGTAAGAAAAATAAAGTCCGCCAACTCGCGCCGAGAATTGCACAGACAGCAGTTAGTAAGATTGATTTCAGTAGTCACTTGTCTGGAAATACCGAAGACCAGAAACGGTTTTGAAAACTTTTGTCACGTAGTGATCATCTTCTCAATAGAACATCTTTGATAATGTCTTCTGGACAATCAGAATCAAGATAACGGCGTGGTGTTGTTGCAGGAAGTCCCGACGGAGAATACTTTTGCTGTAGTACAGGTAACACATAACTGGTACGCAGGTTATGTGCGTAATCTGAAATGCGTACCGTCACTTGTGTCACAAAGCGTATTTGCGTACCGACGTACTTGTGAAGCTTTTCCAGAAGGCGGGTAGATCACCGGACGACAGAGTCGGTCTCCGTGTGCACAGACAGGGCTGCTGTTAACGTCGGTTTATACAACGGAATTGTTCCAAAACTACGCCAACCGGCTGCGGAGGGAGACTCCCCCCCCCCCCCCCCTTCACTGGAGAACTGCGCTAAAACAGCTGATCAGAATGTTCACACTCTGTGGTCACGAAGTACCCCACTAGCCTACCCCCCCCCGTCGACTTTCCTGAAGTAGCCTACTCCCCCGTTGATTGAAATCAACACGTAATGAATTAAGACCCCACGATTTGATGAGTGATAGGTGCTCTCTTTCATTTTGACACACAGAAAAATGTTACAATTAAGATGTTAAATGGATATATCCGCCTTCTTTCATTTATCTTTCCATTCCCACAACAATATACATAAAGAAATGACATATTTTGGACATGTCCGAATGGTGATTAATCATGATTAATGAATTTTTAAGCTGTGATTAATCTAATTAAAAATGTTAATCGTTTGACAGCCCTAATTTATACACATTCTCGCGAGATCTATCAGGGGTCGTTGTAAGTTAAAGGGCAAACTGTTACCTGGCTAATGTTGTTATAATTCTCAGTGTGTGAACACAGATCGGAAATGGAAAGATTTCTCACAAGTCAGCGTAAACGACCGCGATCTCCAACGGAGCCGGTCTAGCCGGACCGCCCTGCTATCCGTGTGTGTGTGCGTGTGTGTGCGTCTGTCTGTTTGTGGTGTGGTGATGAGGTTAATGCCACAGCATGCCAGTTGAAACAGTGAACGATCGCTATTGTGTACTTGTACGCATAGGGTGTAATGGTATTATACAAAAATATTGTAGGAGCACAGAAAAAGTGTTCAAATTCTGCTTTTACAAACTTATTTTGGTTGTGCTTACCTAGCAAAGTAATGTTATAAGTGTCAAAGGAATGTTTTAATGTAAATATTAATGATAATATTGTAGCGTGTCCAAGTTAATAGTTATGTCAGTTATCAGATGTGCACAGTTTAGTACATTTGTAAAGTTATTTAGGCAATGTTGTTGGTGGGAGTTAGGGAGAGACCGCCCCTTCCAGGTGTGTGTGTGCGGTTTCCGGTGTGTGTGGAGGGAGTACGAGACGGTAGGAGTTGGGTTTGAGTGTGGGGAAAAGTCATAATGAGTGTTATACTATTGATTGGTTCTGTAAGGCGTGGCTGTGGCCGTCAATACCAGAAAATAAAGAGAACGTTTTCGACATTGAAGGCTCGAGTGATCTGTGATTTTTAATAGCGGTGAACGCTACAATATGAACAGGCTCGTGCTTGGCCCACTGGTATTGTTTGTTTATTTATTTTGAAAATTAACTAGCAACGCCGTGCTGTCATATATCAACTGCTAAACTACTGCAGCAAAAACATTCTGGCGCCGCCCATGTGCTCTACTGATCAGCCTTTATACAGGCATGAAAATCACTCACCTTTCGGCGAAATTCGCCGTTTTGAATCCAAAATAGGTCGTTTGTGTGATTCATGTAGATCTGCAATAAAAATATTTTTGGGGTATGGGGGGGTCTGGGACCCGGAGTAATCTGCGGCCGCGAGCTGTTATGTGCCGTCATGACACGCATGCTGTTCTTTTTATATATATATTATAATGCAGCGCGAGCTGTGTGCTCGAGTCTTCCTGCCTGTCGGCTCTGCTGCTCCGCGATGATGGTCTAGCTTCAGCAGCCACATTACCTACGGGTGCGTTCGTTGATATTAACTGTGCGGTCCGGAGTCACTGTGGTACAGACTGGACCGCTGGTGAACAGCTGTTAGAACGGGCCATTCAGGTGTTCAGAGCAGAGCTCCCTGTCGCAGAGCGTGATGTGCACTGAAAAGTTTTTCTGTCGCAATATTATCGTTGAGCTAGCTAGCTAGCATACATTGTCACTATCTGCTAACGTTAGCTTTAGCCTTCGTTTTCTAATAGTTTTTTTTTCATAGGCTATAAATGGAGGTGGTATAAGTATAGATCTTGTACTTGAGTAAAAGTAGAAGCACTCAGATCTTGTACTAGAGTAAAAGTAGAAGTACTCAGATCTTGTACTTGATTAAAAGCAGAAATACTCAGATCTTGTAGGCTACTTGAGTAAAAGTAGAAGTACTCAGATCTTGTACTTGATTAAAAGTAGAAGTACTCAGATCTTGTACTGGATTAAAAGCAGAAATACTCAGATCTTGTACTTGAGTAAAAGTAGAAGTACTCAGGTCTTGTCCTTGAGTAAAAGTAGAAGTACTAGAGTGTAGGAATACTCCGTTAGTAAAAGTACTGCATTCAAAATGTTCCTCAAGTAAAAGTAGAAAAGTATTCTCATCAAAATATAGTGAAAGTAGCGACAGTAAAAGTAGTCGTTGTGCAGATTAGTCCATTTCAGAATAATGTATATGATATGTTTTATAATGATTGATCATGAAAGTGTTCTCAAAGCTGGTAAAGGTGCAGCTAGTTTGAATGACTTTGTATACTGCAGGGTAGCTGGTGGATTTACTCCAGGTGGAACTAAAGTCTGATTCAACACTTGATTAGATTTCACATCATTCATCCACATCTGTAAAGTAACTAAAGGTATTAATATGTAGTGGAGTCAAAGTACACCATTTACCTCTGAACTGTAGAGGAGAAGAAGACCAAAGTAGCAAAACATTGAAATACTTAAATAAAGTACAAGTATCTCAAAATGGTACCCAAGTAGGCTATAGTACTTGAGTTTATGAATTTAGTTACTTTACACCAGATGCCATAAAGATAGAAAGACTAAGCCTTGCAGAGGCAAGACAATAGATTTTCAAAATGCTCAACAGTGCTGCCAAAATTATAAACTGACTGCTACACAATTAAAATAAATGCTTTTATATATTTCTATTAGATGTGACTCTTTAGCGTTTCTGTTAAAATCATCTGTTATTCCTCATTTTAAAGCCGATATTCCGTGGGGTCGGGGGGCTCGGGTCCTTGTCACCTTTTCCATACCTGATGAGTTTGCATCCCTGATAATACTTAGTAAGGAGGCCATAATATTTTTGACTCATGGCTGAAGTTAAGTTTCTCCAGCTCTCCCCAGGTTGGCCAAAAAATGCATCTCAAAATGCATCAGATTGATGCTTTAAAATATGAAATATTCAACATTTTCTTCCGAGGGAGCATGCCCCCCTAGAGGGATAATATCCTTCTCACCTTTTTCACCCCTGACCCGTTTTCATGCCTGTTTATAGAGAGCACCGATTAAACTATTAAGAGGGAATATCGGCCGATAATGATCGGCGGCCGATTGATCGGAGCATCCCATACCAAACATTTTAACCATTTTAACAATTTGACCGGCAGGTTTTGAATTTACCATTAAAAAAAAAAAATTTAAAAAAAAAATCTACCAACTGTAATTACCGGCTAACGGAAACCCTGAAACACTGTAAAGCCTAATTAAAGCCTTACTTTTATTAACATACTGGTTTGATCTGCCTCCTTTTTACATTTACAAAGTTGCTATTGAATGCTCAAAATGTAGTAGTTTACTTCTGATATTTATTTTAGAAAAGTAATGCAAATGAGGGTTTGCATTCGCCCCAGTGAATCACATTGGGAGGGAAGATTTTAACATTGATCCCAGCTGTAGAGTAATACACACATTTTACACCTGCTGCTGACATGGAGGTTTAAATATAGTCTCGAAGTTTGCAGAGTTATAAGGCCACCAACTGAGATTTCATTGGAAATTCGAGGACACACAACTAAATTGTTTTTGCTGCAGGGTGTAATGGGATTCGGGTGAATTGTGGCCTTAATTTTGGGAAACATAATGCTACGCCTAACACTTTTTAATCCTCGTGTGGGCAGACTGGAAGGGTGCTGTGGTGAGCCGTTTCTCAAGAGCAGGCCTTTGTGAAGGCAAATCCACCAAACCCAAGCTAACCTCTTCAGGTTTCAATTTGGATATAAGAAACTTTATAACTTCAAGTGAAGTTTGTGTTTCTGATATTCTGTACAAACTGTGAAGTCCACTGAGACAAATGTAACAGTTGTGATATTGGGCTATATAAATAAACATTGATTGATTGATTGGTTTGGTCTTTTTGTGTAGAGCCTTTGTCACGATCTGTCTGTGTTGTGTTTTTGCCATGTCTAGTTCTGTCTTTGGTTTCCTGTCTCTGTGTTCACCCCCCGTCTTGCCTGTTGCTTCCTGTCTCTGTGTTCCCTCCTACCTGATTACCTGATTGTGTTCACCTTGTGCCCCTGTGTTTTCTCCTCCCTCCTCACCTGTGTCTTGTTTGTGTGATTTGTCTTGTGTGCATTTAAGTTCTGGTTTTTCTGTCTGTCTTTGTGAGATTATTGATGTTGTTGGAAGGTTTTTGTTCAGAGGGATTTTTGTGTTTTGCCTTGCCTAATTTTACTTTGTTGCTAGTTCCGCAATAAAAGTATTTTGGATTTGGATATTCTGCATTTGGGTCCTGTGTACCTTGCCCTCCAGCCGTGACAGCCTTCGACTCAAGCTATACACTAAATTGTTTTAATGGAGATCTAAATATGATCAGATTGCTTTTATTTCTGCCCTCTTTCTTGCTTTTGTATTAAGATTTAGAGTAAAAATATGCCTACATTTCAACAGGAAAGACACCCCTCATGCTCTCCCAGTACAAAGTGCTCTATCCTTGTCAGGGCCTTGTGTCTGTTGACTGATCTAAAGAGCCGCGATCCCTGCTATTGTAATGAGGACATTAGGCTGTCACTTTACATGAGCTGTGGCACACAGTTCACGGGGAACAACTTCATTATGACTGTGGAACAAGCTCAATGACGGACGTTGTGACATTTAGCCTTTGACTGTCGTGTCGTACTACTGTAGTGCTCAGTGTAACGTTTGTCAGAAACTGATGTTGACTTTATCTCAGAGAAAAGGGACTCCTGAGATGTAGATATTGGTGAAAAAAGTATTTAGAACCTTCTTTTCTTCATATCTTTACTTGGGAAGGTATTTAAAAATATACATGCAATAGCTTCACATTGATACATATAATTGAATACTCAGATAAAAACTGTTTAGTCAAATGATATGTTTGTTTTCAAGTCCTTAAAGAGGCCCTGTTATGCTTTTTGGGGTTTTTCCTTTTAGTGTGATATTTTTTGTGCATGCAAATGGTCTGCAAAGAAACGGCTCAATAGGACTCCTTTGTTTACTTTTGTAACATAATGACATCACTAGGTCACGCTTCTAGTGACTAGCGCTCCAACATATTGTACTTGATAGGCTAAGGGTGGGACATCTCTAAGCGGTTGACCATTCACAACAGATCCAGCCAGCTAACCAATCAAAGCAGACTGGGCTCAAAATGGGGAAAAAATAACATTAAATCATAAAAACATGTTACAGTAGAGGCACAAAATACAAATCTAAAACCTGAAAATGTGTATAATAAGGCCCCTTTAAATGAAGGGTTGTTGATCCAAATACTGATGCAAGCAGGTAAAGTGTAGTATGCTTCAGATCCATCACTAAAATATACCTATATATATTATTAAACAGGACAGAGTACAGTACAGCTGTGACCAGTGTGGGAAGATGGCGCCTGTGTCGGCTCGCCGCTCCCTCAGCTCTCTGCCTTTAGCTATCCTGTTTTTGTTTTATGTTTGTCAGAATGTCTCTGCTCTGCTCATCTACGATCGCCAAGCTCTCCTCCACCTCAGACCCTCATTGGAGTTTATACTGCTGCCCAAACCTACATCTGGAAACCATAAAGCGACTCCCCCGTCCCAGCTGCCTTCAAACATGCCGTGGTCCAGCCACTACTTAAAAAGAAAAATCTCGACCCCTCCATTCTCGCTAATTTTTGGCCCATCTCCCAGCTACCTTTTTTATCTAAGGTCCTGGTGCGAGTAGTTTACGCCCAGCTGCAGTCTTTCTTAACCACTGTTACGTCCCCTTCTAGGGTAGAGGAACACAACACACACCAGAATGGATTCGGTTATAATTATAATAGGGTTTAATAAATAACAATGAAGGTGTACAACAAGATGAAACAAAAAATAGCCTAAGCCAAACAAAGGAGCCAAAAGGGCGCAGGTATCCCGCTAAATAACAGAAAGAGGACTCCAGAGGTGAGCCTAATCACACACCTGAAATCACTAATCAATCACCACCCTAAACGGAGGAGGCTGCGGGGAAATGCAGCTAACCAAGGGGTAACAACACTCACTACTCTAAGCACATAACAGTACACGCTACGCTAAACCAACCCAGTCTCATGACATTTCGTGTTCACCAACACGATTTTCCCCTTTTTTTCGTGTTGCACAGCACGATTTTAAAAGCAATGTATTTCTACTGGTAATGTGTTTCGTGCCTGCAACACGTCTTTTTCTCCGGTCGGGTTGTGGAAGACCGGAAGCTGTGTGGTTCATAAAAACATGTTCTTACTCAATATCAAGCCACAATTATTGCTTTTATTTTAAATCGTATAATTTCGGACTTTAGTTGCCGTCTGTGAGGAAAATAAATGGGGCTCAGAGCCTCAGAATACGGAAATCTGTATTATTTAAATCTTTTTTTCCTTCTAATTTGTTTATTCTTTTCAAAATAACACAGTTATTTACTCACCAATAACACACAATTATCCTTGCTTTTATTTATTGGTTTAATTCCATAATCTCGGGCTTTTTTGGCGTCCGTCAGGAACTGAATTTCAAAATAAAAATAACCGGAAACAGATGTAGGCCCCTAGGAGTTTAGGATGGCCGAAGACACTACACTACCCATAATCCCCAGCTATCGTTTAGGACTACAGTCCCCGTGATTAATCTTCAAGCTCTGTGATTGGATGTTGTAGTGGCAGTGCGCCAAGGTTACGCCGAGCATCAAACAGCTGTTTGAAATGGAACGAAACCACGCCAGACTATCCAAAACTGGAATCGAACGCCCCCCCAGAACTACACATGCTAGCTATTGTGTTTCGCAAAATGTTCTATGGGACGTCTCTACTGAACGTTTTCGTTTTTCCCACAATTAGAAGTTGCCAGTATTAAACACATTGGTGTTATCAAATGTAAAACATATAATTAATAAATGGGTGAAAATCGCTTGTGTCCATAATGCGCAGCATTAATATATACCCACATGACAGCTCATTGTTACTTTGTAATTCTACTCCACTACAATTCAGAGGTTAACCTGGTATTTTTACTCCACTACACTTATTTGAGTTACTTTGCAGATTCTGATTAATGATGTGAAATATAAACAACCCTTAAATTAGACTTTAGTTACACCTGAGTCAAATTCAGGGAAAGGTGATTGTCAAATCAGGAGAGATATTTGATAGTTGGTGCTTGAGAAGACTAAACATTTATCTGCAATTGACATGAATGGAAACGAGTAATAAAGTATATTCATTACTCGTTATTCTCTACTAATAGTTAATTAAAGACTGTATATTATGGCTATTTTGCACATCCCTTTCAAGATTTCAAGATTCTCAAAGGTTTATTGACATATCATATACACAACTACGGTGTTTGCAATTAATGAAAATCTTGGGTCACAGGTTCTACAACAGCGCATTACAAGACATCTATCAATATGTTTGTACCTCCACCATTAAACTGTCATATTCTGCACATTTCTTATACTATCTACATAAGAGTATAATTCAAATGTATAATATCAGTTAAAATAAGTGCTTCTTCAAAATAGTTAACATTGCAGGAAAGCAATATATTAGACGTTAAGCACTTTGTCAGGCTAAATATTTATCTGTAGATAGATACCCCCAAAGTTTGTTTTGCTGCCAAGGGCTGCCAACACTCACGCATTGAGCGTGAGAGTCACGCAATTAACCCATATCTCACGCACTCACGCCACACTTGCCTTTCCTCACGCTAAGTTTCCGTCCAAAATAAATGTGTATAAATATAAAAATAAAGTGAAGGAACAGCAAACCGAGCGGTTATACGAAATGAGACGGTCTTCTGGCTTAATTCAGTAAAGTTGGAACGATATTGGGAGATTCTGATTTCACGGATCAATAACTCATGAACAAAACGTTATTCAGACACAAATGACGTCTGAGTACCGTGGTAAGGTTGACAACGAACTACAAACACATTTTGATCAAAAAAAGCCAATACGCTCCGTCCTCCGAGCTGGACACTTTACATTGGTCTCTATCTGCAGCCGGAGAAGAAACGAGTGCTCAGGGACCGTCTGCAAAGTGCAACTCCGAAAAAAGAGAATACAATAATATTCAATCACTATTATACTGCTTATTACTACCAAACTCACTACACACATCAATAGTCTCCTGTGTGTCATACTACAGCAGAGTTTGGAAGAATATGGTTTTGAATAATTTTGGGGAATATTTATAATGTAAAATCTTCAATAAATATGGCATCATCTTAAATAACTTTACTATTATGTATATTTCTACCAAACTCACTATTTGCATTGTTGTTGTTAGCATCTGGTTAGCTTAACGGATATTAAAAGCTGTTTCTAAAATAAGGAAGGGAGAGCTCTGTCCTGTGAGACTGAGAGAGGTAAGGGACTCTCTGTAGTTAACTTTATTTAGCTTAATGTGTCCACACAGGAACAAGATTTGTGAGGCGTCTGATTGCAACAGAGCCTCCCGAGTGATAGCTGTCCCCAGGCTTTGTAGTTATCTCCAGCAGGTGTGCGCCAGTCGGGCCGGCGTGCTCCAATCACAATCTTCAGGAGGCGGACCAGGAGATGGCAGCCAATCACGTCAGGGCACCCGCACAGCTCATTTACATACAACCCAGAGTAACACAGTTAAGATAACCAGAGGCCTGTACTACGAAGCTGGTTCAACCTAACCTGGATATGTTTGAGTTAGCCGGTTGGCCTAATCCAAAACATACTCGCTCTCGCTAAACGGTACTACGACGCGTATTATTTTAAGCAACACATTAAGTTGACGAAACACTCGAGTCAAATGTAATTAAAGTCAGATCCACTCGTGTCTTGGACGGGGCAGTGATATCATAAACCTGTTAATGTACGCATTCAAACACTTTTTCTTTTACCAGCTGTATTCACCTTGCAGGTGCAGCTATGTGGCTTTTATCCTGGATAAAGTGTTTAAGTCATGGATGTTTAAAATGTAACTTCTTCATATTTGACTAATATTATAGTTGACTTTTCATTCAGGAAGTATGACGCTGCGCTGTGTCAGTACGCTTCTCCATGTTTGTGATTGGTCGAATGCTCCAGATACCACCCCTTTTATGTGAACGCGCACCTAACTAGATAGGACACGGCTGGCTTGAGCGAACGAGTTGATAGCCAGCGTTGTAGGACCGTTTAGCGAGAGCGCGTTTGTTTTGGATTATGTCAACCGGATAACTCAAAACATATCCAGGATAGGTTGAACTAGATTCGTAGTATACCCCCCAGGTTAGCCGCACAGCATAAGTTACCATGGAGATCTAGCCTGCTAAAAAGAGAACCAGCTTCGTAGGACTGGAAACCCTGAGTTTTCCCTGAAGTTAGCCGGCTAAGCGAAAATCCTGCTTCGTAGTATACCCCCCAGGAAGACGGCAGCCGTGACAACCACGCATGGCATTCATGAACAGTTTCAGTCTGGCTTCAAACCCATGCACAGTACTGAAACTGTAGAAAAGGCCCCAAAGTTATTGATATATATATATTATTTTTAGGGCTGTCAGTCGATTAAAATATTTAATCGCATGATTGTCCATAGTTAATCGCAAATTAATCGCACATTTTTTATCTGTTCTAAATGTACCTTAGAGGAATATTTTTCAAATTTGTAATACTCTTATCAACATATGAGTGGATAAATATGCTTTATGCAAATGTTTATTATCATTTGAACAATGACAAATATTCTCATGAATATTAAACACAACAACCTCTGAACATTACAAATATTCGCCTCAATTCAACCTGGAACCTCTCTCATTCAATAATACAATACTGTCTGTCTGTCTGTCTGTCTGTCTGTCTGTCTGTCTGTCTGTCTGTCTGTCTGTCTGTCTGTCTGTCTGTCTGTCTGTCTGTCTGTCTGTCTGTCTGTCTGTCTGTCTGTCTGTGTGTGTGTGTGTGTGTGTGTGTGTGTGTGTGTGTGTGTGTGTGTGTGTGTGTGTGTGTGTGTGTGTGTGTGTGTGTGGTGTGTGTGTGTGTGTGTGTGTGTGTGTGTGTGTGTGTGTGTGTGTGTGTGTGTGTGTGTGTGTGTGTGTGTGTGTGTGTGTGTGTGTGATGGATCGTTGGAGCTATGTGCCACTCAAGGCATATGCTCGAACGGGAGCTGCCTGGACGCTGCAATCATGTTGCGCGCACTATCCGTGCTGAGTGTGCTGACTTTTCGTACAATGTCCCACTGTCTGGCTACCTGCATAAAGTCAAGTGCTCGGTGCAGTTGTCGGTGAAATGTCGCTCCTCTGTTTTCATTTAAACAGCTCCTTATATCCGTTAGCGCAGCTAGCTAGTACCAGATGCTAACAACAACAATACACGTACTGTAAGGTCGCACGCGCGACACATACACACACCCTACCCGGTCCTCCCGATGGCCAGTCGGTGCCTGCCGGTGAGCGTGGAAGTGTGGTCTGCCGCAAGATGGTATTTTAAACTCGGTGCGCTCGGAAACTATGGTGCGGCCGAGGACAAAAAATACTTATTAACGCGTTAACTTGACAGCCCTAATTATTTTATTATACAGAGTTGATACCTGTTAAATTATGCCTTCATAGTGGGGAGGGGCTAACCCACGTGTTTTGGGTGACGTCATACATCAGAGGGTAATGTGCGTCAGTAGTTGCAGGAAAGTTATGCCGTCTTAGATTTCGTATTGTGTGCGTAAATGAACGTGAATGTGTTTGTCCACAGTGCTGCCTGTTATGTTGTTCATCTACACTTTATTATTATTGTGATAACTTCTGTGCCGATGTGGCTTAATGCAGAGTCTCCGTGCTCATGTGATCTGTGCATGCTGCGTGCATGTTTATTATGGCTGCTCATTAAGTCACTCGTCAAGTGAGTCGGCAGTCGGCACTCCTGTCTCAAAGTTAGGGTACATACACCGTGTTGAGTGGCACAGACTTATTATTAATGTAATAGGATGTAGTTTATGTGGATAAATGTTTATGTGGCGTTAAAGGTGAGCAGGGGCGGCGGGTACTGCAGGCTAGGGAAGGCCCGTCCACACTACAGCTTCGACAGCTTCAAAAACGGTTTCCAACGCGTCTGCCCATTCACTTTGAATGGGGTGACGTCACTTTTTGCCGAACTGCATTCTGGGAAGCAGAGCAGAGCTTTCCTGGCGTTTCAGGCTGCAAAAGTTGAGCAATGTTCAACTTTTGAAGCTTCTGAAGCTTTCGGTGGAAGCGTCAGCCAATCAAATCATATGCCAGTACAAGCTCTAGCCAATCAAACCGCTGCTTGTGTGTCAGGGGCGGGAGATTCATGTGATTGGTTGTTGGTCGAGCTTCAGACAAACACAGCTCCAAGCTTTTTTTGAAGCTGTAGTGTGGACGGGCCGTTAGCCTTCCCAAATATTTTTGTCACTGCATCCTGGTAAAATAAAAATATAATGTAGCCTATAATGTTTGTGTCTTTGACATTAGCGCTGCTACGCAGCCACCTGTGCCCTGTACTACAAAGCCAGTTCAACAGACCCTGGATATGTTTGAGTTATCTTAACTAACCATAACAAACGAGATCTCGCTAAGCGGTCCTACGACGCTGGTTATCAACTCTGTAAATCAAGCCAGGGTTTCTCTCTCCAGCTGAAAGCGTTCACGTGAAAGGGGCGGGGTTAGCAACATTTGACCAATCACAAACAGGGACAAGTCAGAGCCGTATCTGGGACAAGTGTACTGACAGCGCAGTGTCATACTTCATTAATGAAAAGTAAACTAATATTAGACAAATATGAACTTTAAACGTCCATGACTTAAACATATAATCCAGGATACAAGCCACATAGTTGCACCTGCAAGGAGAATAGAACAACTGGTTAAAAAATAAACTACCGAGTGTTTGAAAGCGTACAACAGTTTTATGATATCACTGTCCCATCTAGACACGAGTGGATCTGACTTTAATTACATTTGAGTTGAGTGTTTCGTCAACCTAATGTGTTGCTTAAAATAATACGTATGCATACAGTAGCCTATGTGACAATGTAAGTGTTGCACGGCCATATACGGCTCGAGAAGCTGACTCAGATAAGGAAATATGGCTCTGATTGGTCAGCAGGCGGTGCTTTCACTGAGTTGATCTATTTTCTATCAAAGCCGGAGGCGGGCAGCGTCAGGTAAAAAAAGTTATTTAGCCTTCCCAAACATGAGCCTCACGCGCCGCCTATGAAGGTGAGCTATTATGTGTACAGTTCATTTATTGCTCCGCTACTCGGCTACCGGAAGTAGCATGTCTGTAGCGTTTCACAATAAGAGCATCGGCTGCCACTTTCCGCCAACCGGAAGTGGAACGTTATTCATTGGCAGTAGCTTAACTTTTAATCTCTGTGTGCCTGGTAAAGAGTGTTTGACATTATGTGTTAATGTGTTTATTATTATAAGAGAAGGGAGACATGTTGTATTATAGCTTGTCTAGATTATTATTGCTATAGGGTTTGGCAATATTATGTATATTATTTATGTATGCATAAGTTATCTTATATTGATTGCATTTTATTTATTTCCCTTGTAGGAAAAACCACACACAGACAAATATCTGTATGTGTGCCTAAATAAGTAAAAAAGTCAAGCCTCATCTTAGCTCCTCATTTCCTCTATTCTGGACCTTTGGCCTTAAGTGGTGTTCTGGCCGACACACCTGGGTGAACCTAGTGATAGACACAAAAGTGCCAACACTGAGTTATCTCTAACTCTCCACT
This sequence comes from Gymnodraco acuticeps, assembly GCF_902827175.1. Lineage (NCBI taxonomy): Eukaryota > Metazoa > Chordata > Actinopteri > Perciformes > Bathydraconidae > Gymnodraco > Gymnodraco acuticeps. Next base: position 10,557,841 of record NW_022992351.1, read on the forward strand.
ACAGCCCTTTTTAAGAGTTTTTAATGATCTGCTCCTAGCCGCCGACTCAGGTAGCCCATGCTGTCCTGGTGCTGTTAGACCTGACAGCTGCCTTTGACACTGTGGACCATAGCATCCTGTTGTCGCGGCTCGAACAGTCCGCAGACATCACAGGCTCTGCCTTTGCATGGTTCAGGTCCTACCTGACAGACCATAGCTTCTCAGTGCAGCTAGGTACCTTCTCCTCTGCTAAAGCCCCTCTTACCTGTGGGGTTCCCCAAGGCTTGACTTGATACTGCCCCTAGGTTCTGGGCTCCCTCAATAAAAACATCCTCCCCTCTGTCATGAACCTTGAAGTGACCTTCAATAGTGCTTTTAAATTTGATAAGCAGGTCAGCACCGTAGTCAAGACCTAAAATACGAAGAAAAAAAATACTACCATTGGCTAGGGATGGGAATTTGAAAGCAAACGTATATTCGAATATTCGACCCCCTAAAAAACGGTTAACCGAAATGTACATATCCTATAAAAAATAAGTATAGAAACCAAGTGTAATTTGTCAAATGTATTGAACTGGTGATCACAGTTTGACAGCTATAGACCTACAGCAGGCCTACAGCATTCAATTAGTTTGGAATGGGGGCCGGTTGATGAAAATGATCCAAAGCAAGGGGCCGGGAAAAAAATGGCTTGAAATATGAGCAATCATATTAAGAGCTTCAGATACAGTAAATACTACAGCAGGTCACCCTTGAAAAAGAGATCAATGATCTCAATGGGATTCACCTGCATAAATAAAGTTTTGAAATGAAATGAAATGACATACAACAGCATAGTAGAGTGCATATATTTTGTTTAATTAAAGGTGGGGTAGGTAAGTTTGAGAAACCGGCTCGAGATACACTTTTTTGTTATATTCCATGGAATGCTCTTAACATCCCGATAGCAATGAATATCTTAAGTGCTTTGACAAAAAATCCATAAAGAAATGTCATCTGTGGAAGCCGTAGTACGGTAAAAAGCACGACCAATCATTTTAGCCGGGCCGGCTAAAATAACTGGATGGCCTACCTGCCTGTCAGCCTTCCATCTGTGTACAAGCTTATCTCGTGCCCTCATTGGTCATGTGTGCGTTTGTATGTGTATTGGAGGAGGGGCTCTGTGAGGAAGTGGCAGATTTTTTCCGGCTGTGTATTTTCAAATTCTAGTGCACTCGAGCTGGTTTCTCCAAAATTACCTACCCCACCTTTAAATCAAACATAGCCCCAAGGCCTTTATAAATGGTAAGTTCAGAACTCAGTACATGTGAAGCTAATATAACCATCAACATCATTAGATTTAGATTAAATGATCTAATAATTCACACAAAATAGCAATTTAGGGCCATACACAAACAACAGTGCATATTATGGTATAATAACAATAAAGACAAGTGAGCCATACCACATCAATTGCTTAATTAAAAGCAAAAACAATTATCAAAAGACTTTAATTAATTAATTAATTACCAAACCACACAGCCTTTTAAAACTCAAACCTTTTTTGATTAACATAGTGAAACTGACATACAGTATGCAACCAACTTGGCAGATATGTGCCATCTAAAGAGAGAAATGGCATTTTTTTCGATTTAGCAAGAGCAGGGAAGTCGGAAGTATACGTTGTCATGGCAATACGCATACAGTGATGCAGATGCTGGTCAGTGAGGGATGCTCGATTATTAGTTTTTATGGCATTCATGTGTGAGAATGCCGATTCGCACGTGTAAGTTGAGCCAAACATTGTGAGGACAAAAAGTGCAAGACCCCTTGAATGAGGGAATTTCTCGTGGCTGACTTCATGAGTCCAGAACTTTTCAGAACCTGCCAGCTGAAATGACTGTCGCAGGTCATCTGATGACTGAATGTCAATGAGTTCGAGTTGTAAAGACGCCTCATTTAATGTCACAATCAGCTCCTTTGCTTTCAGTGCAAACTCCCCCTCTACATTCACAGAGAAAGGGTCCTTCACAAATCTCATCACTTCAGTCGGGAGACTGAAATATTCAAACCTCGCAGCAAAGTTGGTTTTCAATGCGTCCATAAATCCAGTCATCACCTCGGTGATTTGTAAACCTGCAGTGCGCAGTGTTGGAAAATGGAGCATTTTGCCTGGACATAAATCCGCAAATAAAAGTGTGAGCTTTTTTTGAAACGCATGGAGTCTCTCCACAAGTTGTGTAACCATTTGATCTCTGCCCTGCAGCTCCAAATTGAGTTGGTTCAGATGTTGGAAAATGTCGCTCAAAAAGCAAACAGCAGCGTAAAACTCATCATTCTCTATCAGACACAGAAAGGCGTTGGCTTTTTTATGTTTTGAATTGCGGAAAAACGCCATGATCTCCTCTATAAGTTCACAAAATCGTTTCAAGACGTTTCCTTTGCTTAGCCATCTAATGTCACTGTGCATGAGCAAATCATTATATTGAGCTGACATGTCTGACAACATCTGGCGGAAAAGGCGGTGTTACAACGAATAAAGTTAATAATCGCCATGACAGAGTCCATTGTGTTTTTTAACTCACCACTCAGTTTTGCGCACAGGAGGCTTTGGTGGATGAGGCAATGAAGCGATCTCAGCTGTGGAGCCACATCTGCCAGCCTAGCGGACAGTCCCTGTGTTCGGCCCGACATCGCAGGGGCCCCATCCGTTACAAGCATGTTAATACGATCCAATCCCAACTTGTGCTCCTTGAAAAACGAAACCACTTTGTGGAACATCACCTCACCGGTCGTGTGTCCATCCAAAGGAATTAATCCAAGTAGATCCTCCCGAAAGCACTCACCATAAAAAAATCTAACAGAGGCTAGGGCTGAACGATATACCGTGTCATGGCGATAACCGCGGTATGCGCATGCGCGGTATTCACACCGCAGGGACGTGCGGTTTTATTAATAAAAAAAAAAAATGCTAACGCACTTTAGCACAGAATTCAAAGTAAAGATACCCTTATTACTTATTGAAACTGCACTTACAATATATCCGATTAAAGCTGAGACTCCACAGATTATTTAAGTATAGTATCTAAGCGATCCGATCTCGCAACAGGGGAAGCAAACAAAGACATCACAACACGTACCTTTTACGGAGCTTTTACGGGAGATCGTCTCACCGTATCTGTCAATGTGATCAAAAGACGTGTTCAATGGCATTAAAACGAGAAAGAAAAAACGCGGCTGAATCGGTTGATAATTAGGGATGCACCGAATATTCGGCCACCGAAAATTATCGGCCGAAAATGGTTAAAAAGGCCCTTTCGGCTTTCGGCCGAAAGGGTAACCTAATGTGTTGTTGTGATGACGTAATAAAGACGCGGCGACCATGCTCGCGGCTGGCTCACAGGGAGGGGGGAACATTGACCTTTGTCATCGAGATTGCCCTGAGCCTTTAACAAATCGTATTAAATAATCTGATGACAGACTGTAAACAGAATAGCTGAAATTTTAACAAACTAAATAACTCAGTTACCTCTAATCATTAACACATGTTTGTATAATGTAGTTAACTCCGTGTGTTGCTGCTAGCATACATAACACCTGACGTGGAAACGTTACTCCTGGATGGGGCTACAGAGCTGCTAGAAAGACGGTCGAACCCGGTACATTCCTCCGTCTGCATGCGGTGCACTTTTGCTAAATGTTTAGACAAATTGCTCGTGCTTACATGCTAAACTCTTATTGCACTTATGGTAACAAGTATTCTCCACATCGAGACGGGTAAAGTTTAACCACACCTCGGAGCGCGTTCTCTCCGCCATCTCCGCAGTGTGCTCCGCTGCATGTAGCAGCTGCGTGTGTGTATACTGCCCCGCCCCCTCGCACACAGACGGGGGAGAGAGATCTCATCTGATCGAAAACACATCATAGACGCATTTGTTGTCTTTGCATATTAGAAACGAGTTGGCGACACTAAGACTGCGATATAATGTTTTTTAGCAATAATACATGACATATATAAATGTACTGTATGCATTCAAAAGTGCTGAATAAATGTTTTATGGACCCATAATAGTGATTATTATTTAAGTTAAGTTTTGCCATAATCATGTCTATTTCCATAATCAGGTAGCTGAACAACATTGGTAAAAAATGTATACATTATATATATATATTTCTATTAATCATTTTCGGCCTTTCGGCATTCGGTTTTCGGCCAACTGTTTCCTATTTTCGGTATCGGTTTCGGCCAAGAATTTCCCATTCGGTGCACCCCTATTGATAATGTATCTGTGGCTTTGAAGCAATTGTTTATAATCCATAATTCCATTTTTATGTAAAGATCGGAGCACAAAAGTTAGCTGCTAATGGTAGCTACCAGAGTGTATGCAGCTTCCAGTTTTGGCTACGCGTCACTCTCACTCCTTATTTGTTCATGTGTTGGTGTGTGTAGAACTTCCCCTGCATGCACAGCAAACCACCAATCACAATCATTCTGTATCAAGTGATATTTGACCTTTTTAGACAGATTTAGCACACAAAAAACCTCTTTTGGGGCCATTTGGGTGGATTTTCCATATCTCTAGCCCACCTTGCTGGATTTTGACATGTGACATCTCTTTCTGACCGTCAGAGCCAATGGAATCGAGGGGAAATCACACAGTCCTTATTTGGTAATGTGTGTGTGTGAGACTTCCGCATAGCCAAGACCGGAAGCAGCAGCCACTCTGGTAGCTACCATTAGCAGCTAACTTTTGCTCTGAGATATTTACATAAAAATGGAATTATGGATTATAAATTAAATCATTTTTTTATACAGAGACGTTAAAAACCTATGGATTAACCGATTCAGCCGCGTTTTTTCTCTCGTTTTAATGCCATTGAACACGTCTTTTGATCAGATTGACAGCTACGGTGAGACATCTCCCCTAGAAGCTACGTGTTGTGATGTCTGTGTTTGCTTCCCCTGTCCGAGTTCAGATCACTCAGTGATGATACTATATACCTAAATAATCTGTGGAACCTCAGCTTTAATCGAATATCTTGTAAGTGCAGCTACGATAAGTAATAATAAGGGTACTTTTATCTTGAGTTCTGTGCCAAAGTGCGTTAGCATTTTTCGCTTAGGGGTCATTTAGATGCTTCTTATGAGACTTGTGTTTTGTTTTGGTAAAAATGGTTTGTATCGTCAGTTAGCTGAGATTATTTCCGTTAATCTGGTATAACACATTAATAGGTTCTTAAATATTACGATCCCCTGAGACACTGTCGTGAAAAAAAAAGTAAAGTACCCGCCGGGACTTTGGGGTTCAACAGGTTAAAAAAAATCGCGATGTCAGTTTTTTTCAATACCGTGCAGCCCTAATAGAGGCACAGCTGTGCAACATCGCTGCTGTCAGTAGATTCATCAATAGCTAGCGACATAACCTCCGCCTTTCTCAGTTTGTCCAAGAGAATCTCAAAAACGTCCGATGCAAGGGTCTCCTTGATGTTGATGTGTCAGAAATCGGAATGTTCTTAAGTGAGTCAATAACGCTTTTTCTGATTTTCTCATCTGCAACCACTTCCTTAATTGATGCAAGCATACACTCTTTGACTGTCTCTGCGTCCGTAAAAGGCATTTTTTTGCCTAATATCCAGGCCACTCGTAGGGACGCTGCGGTAGCTCTCTCTTGGTCAGTGTAAGCCCGAAACAGGGAGCTACGTCTTTGGTCATAGCACGAAGTTAGCCCCAACATCTTCTTGCGGCGAGCATCAGAGCCCGCTGGAAAAGTGGCGTCAAAGTTGGCGTGAGCTGTCTTAAAATGCCTTTTCTCAAGTTGTACTCTTTACACACAGATAAAAACTCATTGCAGATTAAACACACGGGCCTCCCACTGACATTTACACACAAGTACTTCTCTTTCCACTCGCTGTTGAATTTCCGGTTTTCGGTGTCAACCATTCGTTTTTTTAACGTAGAAAGAGACATTTTGATATCCAACTATGCTGACCAGGTTTGATTAATCGTACCATTGGCGCGAAACCGTCGAAGGTGCGCGAGCTTGTAGTGAAGGGCAGCGTGAGCCGCGAGGACGCGCGCAGAGACGCAATAAATGACAGGAGTTGCTAGTAGGTGGGTTCGAAACCCGAGCCCGCCAAAGTTTTCAGACAATGTCTTCCCCTCTATCTTTCAATGTAACACCCTCTCAGGAATAAAGGCACTCTGGCCCAAAAAAAAAAAATTTAAATGAATTTTTTTTTTTTTTATTCAATTTTAATTTTTTACTTTTTAACATTATACTCAAAGGGCCAGTAAATATCACCCAGGGGCCGGATTTGACCCACGGGCTGCCAATTGAATAGCCCTGGCCTACAGCTTTCATGTGCAGAGGCGATTCACAATCAGGCCAGCTGTAGAGAAGACCCTCTCAGCTGGAACGGAGGTTGCGGGTATAGCAAGGTATAGTATGTATGTAATTCCCTCGAAGCACAGGCAGACACAAGTGGCTCTCATTACGGGTTTATTCCTCCGAATCCACCGTGAAAACTACACAAACAAACAGTATAAATGACAAACATAGTTTCGTGTTAGACACACAATAACATGCACAGCATGTGAGATAACTAGCAAGGTAATAACATAAAAGTAATACAAACACAACAACATGCCTCGTTGGGCTGCATGCTCTATATACAGAGGGAAGTATTCTTCAGTTCTCTTCACAACTTATATATGTATAAGAATACAAAACTAACAGAGCTGTAAGTATCTGTGCATCTTACTCTGAGGGTGCTTCTCATGTTCTCGCTCTTTAACTCACGCGAGAACAGCATAACGAGACGTGAGCTTGGACTTCAAAATAAAAGACTAAATATTGCACGCATGAAACATTACAACAATAATAATAATTAGTACACATAGAAAATACACATTACAGTTCAATTATGAACATGTAAAGGCTGCACTTACACTCCCACCAAATCACACATTACTCGTGAGATTTCACACAAAAGATTGTTTGTACAAAGTACACGCTTTACCCTTTGAAATAGATATTACCTGTAGATAACAACTTAACATGGAATGTCAGGCAACACATTAAACACCTTATTCTGCCTCAAGCAGAGTAACAACCTTGTGTACAGGTCTTTCAAGGAACACAGTCCTAATTGTGAGTTTCCCCTTTTTGTCAAATGTGGTTTGGCTAACCAGTAATTTAAGTTTTCTGACCCTACTATCTGACCCTGGAAAGACTTCTTTAGTCTTCTTTCAAGACAATTTAGGCGGTGTACTGCGCACGTCTTGTTTTCAGGTAACTTTGGTCTTTCGCCTTTGAATGGTTGTACATTCATTGGTTCTTTGTTTCACACCTTGGTGTTCTTTGGCATGTCGTTTCAGTCTTGCAACTGCTCTTTACCAATCAGAGCATTTCTGTAAGTGATCCAATAATGACCTGTCTTCCTTGCGAAGTTCAGGATCATCCTCATTGATTTCTCCCACCTTGCATTCTCTTACAGGTAGGTCCTTTTGCCAAAGAAACTTTGGTACTGTGAACCAGTTTGAAGTCTTCAGTCGCTCTGCAGTTAAACCTCGAGAGGCATGCTCTGCTGGATTGTCTTTAACTTTGGTTCGGCTCACATAGTGTACTTCAGTTTTGAGACTGACAGAAGGTTCTACACCTGGTGTCACTTGTCTTACTACTATGCGATGGCTAACGCCAATGGCGTCTCCATAATCTAGACAGGGATTCATGTTTCCAACAATACTCCATCCAAGGTCTGTACGTTGTGCGTAAGGTTGATTTTCTTTGCCAGACACAACTTCTCTTGGAAGTAAAGCTTGTGAGCAGTTGTACCCTATGAGCAGACCCACTTCACAGTCTTGCAGAGGTGCAATCTCTCCTTGGAGGTGCTCTAGATGAGACCAAGCTTTTGCAGTTTCATCTGTTGGTATGTGAGTTCTGTTGGCTGGAATGAAGTCACGTGTATAGACTGGTGGTAAGGGAATCTTTTTACCGGAGTATAAAAGCCTCTGACTTGTAGGTTGTTCACTCTTTGAGCGCTTACAACTGTGGTTCTTGAGGTCATAGTAGATAACTTGAGCTTGACTTGTTGTTTACTTGCTTCCAAAGCCTCAGCTACTTCACTTAGCACAAATGTTGTGTCACTTTGAGAATCCAACAGAGTGTATACAAGGATTTCTTCTGCTGGTTGACATGTGGATGAAAGCCAGACTGGAATTATAGCAGCTTTTTGCATGTTACCTTCACCAAGTATTACTCTGTTGGAAGTAGCCGCTGTGGTTCTTTCTTCTTGTTGTGTTGGTTGAGGTCTTTCTTTGTATCTTTCTTGATTTGTACGCTCTTCATGCAGACAGGTAGGATGTTGCTTCTTGCATACTTCACATACACTCCTACTGTGGCAGCTCCTTGACTGATGGCCAGTCTCGAGACATACAAAGCATAGCTTCTGAGCTTGAATGTACTTAATTCTGTCTGGAACAGCTTGCTCCATGAACTTCCTGCAATTGTGCAAGGAATGCCAATTCTTCTTACAGAGAATACATGTTAAGACGGTGTTTTCGTCTGAACTTGTGGTCAGTGTCTTTGCTGCAAAGCTTTGTTGTCTTTGAGATTTGGTGTTTTCAGCTTCACCTTGCTTCAGTGATTGCAATGATGTGACAGGGTTACAGGCAATCTTTGCTTCTCTTGTCAAAAACTTTACAAATTGGCTGAAGGAGGGAAATTGTTTACCGTCTTCTTGGACTTCAGTAACCTTCCGATTCCAGCTTGTAGTTAGCCAATCTGGTAATTTTGAAAGTATTTGCCTGTTTTCATTACAGTCATTCAAGATTTCTAATGCCTTGATATGGACCATGGCAGCCTCGCAACTACGGAGAAAGTCTGCAAAATCTCTGAGCTCAAAACTGTCCTTAGATCCTATCTTGGGCCACGATTGAAGCTTGTCTCTATAGGCTTTTGAAATTGTAAATGGATTCCCATATCTCTCCTCCAAAATCTCCCATGCTGCAACATAGGCAGATTTGGTTCCGAGCAGGAAATAACCATCAAGTGCTTTCTTAGCTTGTCCACTAACATATCTCCTTAAGTAGTATATCTTCTCTTTGTCTTGGATGTTCTTCTGGTCAATCACTATTTCAAATGAAAGTTTCCAGTCATTGTATTTCAATGCATCCCCACTGAATACTGAAGGTTCGGGAACTGAAATTCTGTTGGCAGTTAAGGCACCATCTAGCACCTTAACAAGGTCTGCTGTACTTTCACTTGAGGAAGTAGTGACAACCTGTTGTTGAGGACTTGTGGGAGCAGGCACTGGGTTACTTACCAGATCCCTCTCTCGCACGTCTTTCCATTCTTCTTTAATGGACTCTTCTTGGTCATGCTGCATTGAAATCTTTCACTGCTTCCAAATGCTGTATTTTTCTCCGTTTGTCATCCAGTCTGTTGTAGAGCTACATGCTCTTCTTCTAGACGAGCTTTAATTTTAGCTTCCTCTTCTTCTCTTTCTGAACGATGTCTTAACTCTTCCGATTCTCTTTCTGAACGATTTCTTAACTCTTCTGCTTCTCTTTCTAAACAACGCCTCATGGCTGCAGTCTCTTGATCAGCTATCTTTCTTTTAGCTTCTGCCTCCAGGCGCTGAATTTCCAAATGTTCTCTTTCTTGTTCTTGTAACACTTTCAGAACAGCTTGGCTTGCAGCAGCCTCAGCAGCAGCTTCTTGTCGCTTCACAGAGGACTGGTTTGATTGCTTGGAGTTGCTTTTCGAAGAAGAAGAGTAGGTGCTTGAGTTAAAGGAATGCTCCACTCATTAGATAATTCATCAAAACTTCAGTATTTAGTGAAACATTATGTTTAAACCATACCCTGAAGAAATCAGTGATATTCCCCGGTAAATAATGATTTTATAGCTCTTTTTTATCACAACCTGTATATTCCGTCAGGCCGCTGCCATTTTGCCCATTTTCAGTAGTCAGGTGATGGTCGTGACGTCATCCATGCGTTCACTTTGTAAACACACGAAAACATGGAGTATTTGAGTTCGGACTCGTGAGCCGAGGAAGAAGTTTTGAGCAATATGAAGAGATTGGATGGGGGAATTCAGCCATACAGGTTCGAGCCTACTTAGTACTACTTAGTAGATACAATGATTTTGATTACTAGATATGTATGCATGTAGTACCACCCTTGCTAACGATTCCCTCTCTAGTTTAGCATACTCAGCCTCGTTGTCCCTGGCCCTAGAACCACGATTTTATGGGGCCGGAAAAACTGGGGGAAAATACCCACTAGCCGGTACTACGCTATATGGAAAGGCCACCAAAAACTGGCCTGGCCTGGACGATAAAGGACGTTTAAACGGGTTTACCCGCTGCAATGGAAATGCGCTATAACATACCTTATTCTTACTCCGAGCACTACTTCTGGTCCTCCGTCGCTTCACACTTGCAGAGGGCGATTTCTCAACTGGCTGAACGGGTGTCCTGGTCGGTGATGACACCAGAAAGACCGATGGTACTGCATCTCCATTAAGTAATGGTTGTTCAATAAATCCCATGTTATGTTTTATCATACTCTCAGAGTAGTCGTCCGGAAACTTGAAATGTTCGCTGCATACATGCGCCTGTGGATCTTTCGGTTCGGGCCTGTTACGGTGGCTGTTACGGTGTGCAGGAAGCAGGACCCAAATGCAGATTAGAGTAACAATAATTCCTTTATTTCAAGGCTAGATATAGGCTACACAAAGACAGCACGGAACACTCACCGATGAACTGGTCATAACACAAGACAACCCGACAAAGAGAGACAGAAAACCCAGAACTTAAATACACCCAGGACTAATCACATAAACACGAGACAGGTGAGGAGGGAGGAGAAAACACAGAGGTACCAGGTGAACCACAATCGGGGTAATCTGGGAGGGAAAACAGACAGAAAGCAAACCAGGGTGGGCGGAGGGGGTCAGGAGGACGGGACTGAACTGAACCGCCCAGGGGCACGGCAGAGGACCAGGAAGGGGTCTCGGGCGGACGGCCGGGGGCAAGGCAGAGTCCAAAAGGGGAAGTCGGGCGGAGACGGCCCGGGGGTAAGGCCAGAGGACCAGGAAGGGGTCTCGTGCGGACGGCCCGGGGCAAGGCAGAGTCCCAAAAGGGGGACTCGGCGGGACGGCCCGGGGGCAAGACAGAGTCAAGGTGGGGACCATGGAGGGGAGAAGGCAGCGGCAGGAAGAGTCAGGGGGCCGGGCCCGAGGGCGAAGGCAACGGCAGGAAAAGTCAGGGGACCGGGCCCGAGGGCGAGGACCGCGGGCACTCATGGGGCCGGGCCTCGAGGGTGAAGACCGCGGCTCTCAGGCGGCCGGGCTTGAGGGCAAAGACCGTGGCTCTCAGGGGGCCGGGCTCGAGGGTGAAGACCGTGGCTCTCAGGGGCCAGGCTTCGAGGCGAAGACCAGACAGCTCCGGAGGCCGGGCAGGAAGGCGCTGACGGGACAGTGCCGGAGGCCGGGCAGGACCCGGTGTCGGAGCTGGTGGGACAGGCCTCGGCAGGATCCCCCACGGAAGAGGACCATGACACGGGATTTGCAGGATCCCCGGCAGGAGAGCAGTCGGCGGGCCTCCAACGGCACAGGACATAGGATTGGCAGGACCCCCGGCAGGAGAGTAGACGGCGGGACCTCCAACGAGACAGGACAAAGGGTTGGCAGGACCCCCGGCAGGAGAGTAGTCGGTGGGACCTCCAACAGCACCGGACAAAGGGTTGGCAGGACCCCCGGCAGGAGAGTAGTCGGCGGGACCTCCAACGTGACAGGACAAGGAGCTGGCAGGACCCCCGGCAGGAGAGTAGACGGCAGGGACCTCCAACGGGACAGACATACGATTGGTAGGACCCCCCGGCAGAGGAGTAGTCGACGGGACCTCCAACGGGACAGGACATGGAGTTGGCAGGACCCCCAGCGGAACCTCCAACGGACCAGGACATTGGGTAGGGACTTGAGACGTGACTCGAGAGGGGACTCGAGAGGAGACTCGAGAGGGGAACTAGAGAGGGACTAGAGGAGAGACTAGAGGAGGAACTAGAGGAGGAACTAGAGAAGAGGAAACTCGCGAGGGGAACTAGAGAGGGGACTCGAAGAGGGACTAGAGAGAGGACTAGAGGAGGGACTAGAGAGGGGACTAAAAGAGGACTAGAGGAGGGACCTAAAGGAGGGACTAGAGGAGGGACTAAAGGAGGGACTAGAGGTGGGAAACTCGAGAGGGGACTGGATAATTGACTAGAGGAGGGACTTGAGTAGGGACTAGAGATGGGAACTAGAGAAGGGACTCGGGATGGGACCAGAGAGGGACTAGAGAAGTGACTAGAGGAGGGACTTGAGAAGGGACTAGAGATGGAAACTCGAGAGGTGACTCGAGAAGAGACTAGAGATGGAACTCGAGAGGTGACTCGAGAGGGGGACTTGAGAGGTGACTCGAGAGGGGAACTCGAGAAGGAACTTGAGAGGAAACTGGAGAGGGGACTTGAGAGGAATCTCGAGAGGGAACTCGAGAGGAGACTCGAGAGGTGACTTGAGAGGTAACTCGAGCGGGGACTCGAGAGATGACTTGAGAGGGAACTCGAGAGGAGACTTGAGAGGGGACTCGAAAGGGGGACTCAAGAGATGACTTGAGAGGGAACTCGAGAAGAGACTCGAGATGGGACCTGAGAGGGGGACTGAGAGGGGACTTGGAGAGGGAACTTGAGAAGAGAATCGAGAGGGGACCTGAGAGGGAACTCGAGAGGAGACTTGAAGGGTGACTTGAGAGGTGACTCGAGAGGTAGCTCGAGAGGCAACTCGAGAGGGAACTGGAGAGGAGACTTGAGAGGGGACTGAAAAGGAATTTGAGAGGGAAGTCGAGAGGGGACTTGAGAGGGGACTTGAGAAGGGTCTTGAGAAGGAACTTGTGTCGGTCGGTACAACCGACAGGACACGGGGAGCTGGCGTCGGCTGGAGAGCCAGCAGGAGACGAGGTGCTGGAGTCGGCCGGTAGCAAACCCGACAAGACTCGGGGAGCTGGCGTCGGCTGGGGAGCCAGCAAGGAGACAGGTGCTGGAGTCGGCCGGTACGCCGACAGGCCTCGGGGAGCTGGCGTTGGCCGGTACGCCAGTCCTGGAGCCGAAACTGGAGTCGGGACCATGGCTACTGGGGCCGGTACTGAAGCCAGAATCATGGCTGTAAGGTCCGGTTCTGAAGCCGAATCATGGCTGCCGGGACCGGTTCTTGAGCAAGGACCATGGCTGCTGGGGGCCAGAACTGGGTCTGGAACCATGGCCCTTTGGGCTCGTGCTGCCAACCTGGCACTTGCGACTCCTTCCTTTAGGAGCTGTTTGGAGGCTCCGTGGACCTCCAAAGGCCAGACGAGTACCAGCGAATGGCTCCTGGACTGTAGCAAACACTGGGTGAGAAGCAGGGGCTGACGCCAGACGGACCACACCAATGCGTGTGGTATCAAAACGGGAGTTGGGAGGCCTGGGGCTGTCAGGCAAGGGATAACACACCGTGAGAAAAATCCAAATCCTGCCCGATAAGAATTTAACCAAGCCTGGCTTCTCCATAGTAATCCGGCGTGCCTCTGCCAGAACAGCCTCTCGCTGCTGAACCCTGGACGCTTCCCAACCATCGATACAGCAGTCATCCAAAGCAAGGGAAACTCCAATAGCTCCTGCTCAAAAGGATCTGCTGGGCCCATATTTTGGTCGGGGTTGTAATGTTACGGTGGCTGTTACGGTGATGCAGGAAGCAGGACCCAAATGCAGATTAGAGTAACATAATTCCTTTATTTCAAGGCTAGATATTAGGCTACACAAAGACAGCACGGAACACTGCCACCGATTAACTGGTCATAACACAAGACAACCCGACAAAGAGAGACAGAAAACCCAGAACTTAAATACACCCAGGACTAATCACATAAACACGAGACAGGTGAGGAGGGAGGAGAAAACACAGAGGTACCAGGTGAACACAATCGGGTAATCGGGGAGGGAAACAGACAGAAAGCAAACAGGCAGGAAACGGGGGTGAACACTTTACAAAATAAAACAGGAAACCCAAAATAGAAAAAGACAAGAAAAACACCAACACAGACAGATCCTAACAGGGCCGGCCACATTTCGCTAGCCACACGAACGTACTTCCTACGCTTACCTTTTGGCAACAGATGGAACCGAGCATTCCGTGGATTGTTCCTATCAGAATTGTGGCAATGTTTCGCGATACAATGAGGCATATTTGAAGAGAGTAACTATAGTAAATAACATGAACATCAACGTGTCCTCGAAACCAAACGCATGGTTTACGTCACGTCTGGTAAAATGGCGCCGCCCACAGTGTTGATGTTATTTCGGTAATTAATCAGTTTAAAATCACTGAAAATGTCATCGGATTAAAAAAAAAAAAAAAGATTGGCAGAGACTGGTCTGTTTTATCGGATGATAATTATTTAAAAATGAGTGTCATGAGCATACCATTCCTTTAAAGAGAGAACCTGCTTCAGGCCAATCTTTATTTTCTCCTTCTGGAACCTTTCCATCCAGGAGAGTTGAGGCTCTGATGATGACAAACTTAGAAATCTCTGCACACAGATCCACTCTTCGACGCGTGTCCTGGTCTGGAGTTGAGATTGTACGCAGATCCTCATAAACATGTTGGACATCTTCTGACATCATGAATTATGTCATTAAGCAAATCTTCAGACAAAGACTCTGTTGTTTGAGATAATGGCCGCTTAGCTGTTTTCACTTGTGTTCTCCATTTCTCATAATTGTAGTTGAACTTTTGTAGGAGCGTTTTCATTTGTTCTTCTTGCATTTCTCTACCCTTTTCGGTAGGAGTTTTAGTTCTTTGACCTCTTCTTAGCTGCTGTGCTTCAGTGTTATCCACAGCTTCGTCTTGGGACTCTGCACTTTCCCTAACCTGAATTGTAGGCTCACTAGACTTAGACATTAGTAATCACTACTTTAAAGTGACTCACTTTTATAAACAGCAAAATGCAGTTAAACCTTTTAATGAACTTTCAACACTTACTCAAATGTAAGTGTGACTTAAATGTACCCTATAAGACTTCAATAGAGGTAGAAATGCACTTACAGATGAAGCGCTCCATTTCAGACGCCTACCCGTGCGGGTCCGTGATCGGCACGGGGTGGGCCCCTGCTGAAAAGGAAAACCCCCCCCGCAGGACTTGAAACGCCCCCTTGATAAATACATTTAATTATAATGAAACCAGCTGCAATGGATCATGGATCCACCAGGGGGAGCCGTGATTAAAAAGCTGCCACACTGGAACTCATGTGAAATAAACAGCTGATCTACAGGTATCTGATATAGCGGATATTTGTTAAGATCCATATGTCACGGATAGGATCATATTCTGTGCTAAATAAGAGACATGTAATCATTTACTAAACATCCCCATGTTTTTATAATAAAATAATGTTTAATTCACGTTGGCGTAAGTACAAAACCATCACTATGTTTTTAGATCAGGAAATGCATCCAGGCTCAAACAAACGATTTTCAATCATCATCCTCACGATCATTTAATTTATCATATGTTCGCGAGTTGAAATGAATGCACTAAATGTAATCCACGTGAGTTTACAACAACAAAAATAATCGCTTTGTTTTTATATCACATCCGACCGGAGGAAAATGCAGCACGGGTCTCACTACCGATCATCCTAATCCCACGGGCAAACAATAATATGTAGCCTACAGTATTAATAGTTTACTGTATTATTAGTGTCTAATATTACTGGGGATTTCGGAATGGTAGCCTACTGGATTTTGATGTATTGTATCGGCTTCATATCGCAATATATTCCCGAAGTCTGAAATGCAAAAATGTCCCACATTAGGGCAATTCACCCTACATTTAATCATTCAAACTAAATCATATTTCGTTTCTTTTTAACGAAATAAATGTGGTTTAATCCACATAATTTACTCTGTTAATTGTTTACTGTAGTATTGTGCACATTACTTTTCGCTGCTTGTTGAACCCCTGGTTAGAAACTAAACTGCATTTCGTTGTCTCAGTACCTGCAATATGTGCAATAACAATAAAGTTGAATCTAATCTTGAGCAGGAACAAATGTATTTAGGCTACTTAGTGACATAAACGATTAAACACATTTGTGCATTCTTTAAACCGAGTCAAGCCGAGTCCGGAGGTGGCGGCACATTAAAGTGTGCACCTGATTGTTTAACTTGAAGGTGCCTGATGACATTTAATCATTCAAACTAAATCATATTTCGTTTATTTTTAACGAAATAAATGTGGTTTAATCCACATAATTTAGGCCTACTATGTTAATTGTTTAGTATTGTTTAACTTGAAGGTGCCTGATGTGAACATTTCCAGAAGAACTCTAGCTTGAATGGCCTTTGTATGTATACAGTAGGCCTAACATAGGCGGCGCGTGAGGCTCAGGTTTGGGAAGGCTAAATAACTTTTTTTCCATTTTACGCTGCCCGCCTCCGGCGTCTAGAAAGACATCAACTCAGTGAAAGCACCACCTGCTGACCGATCAGAGCTCAGTGTGAGGAGTTTAAATCTATCAAGTCATATTACAGGAAAAAGGAAATGCAGTTTAAACTGCCGTATGCAGAGAAGACGCCGACGTGTCGCACTTATCATTCATATCACACTGACATCACATCATCAATCAGATCATCGATCTCACAATATTTCCTTATCTGAGTCAGCTTCTCGAGCCGTATCTGGCCGTGCAACACTTAGTTACATTGTCACATATACTGTATGCAGACGTATTATTTTAAGCAACACATTAAGTTGACGAAACACTCAACTCAAATGTAATAAAGTCAGATCCCCTCGTGTTTAGATGGGGCAGTATCATAAAACTGTTGTACGCTTTCAAACACTCGGTAGTTTATTTTTTAACGAGTTGTTCTGTATTCTCCTTGCAGGTGCAACTATGTGGCTTGTATCCTGGATTATATGTTTAAGTCATCATGGATGTTTAAAGTTCATATTTGTCTAATATTAGTTTACTTTTCATTAATGAAGTATGATGTTGCGCTGTCAGTACACTTGTCCATGTTTGTGATTGGTCAAATGTAGCTAACCCCGCCCCTTTCACGTGAACGCGTTCTCAGCTGGGAG